>NC_081561.1:111735699-111776546 GCF_022355385.1 Mustela nigripes
CTCCACTCCAAAACTGCTAGAACTTATAGAGGAATTCAGTAAAGTGTCAGGATATAAAATCAATGCACAGAAATCAGTTGCATTTCTCTACACCAACAGCAAGACAGAAGAAAGAGATATTAAGGAGTCAATCCCATTTACAATTGTTTGTTTTCTTTTAATACCTCAACTGATGGGTAAGGCCCATTATGGAGAGTACTATTTACTCGAAGTCTACTAATTTAAATGCTGACTTCATCTAGGAAATACTGTTCACAGCAACATACACACTAGGGTTGGACTAAATATCTAGGTACCTTTGTTTCACAGAACTGACATAAAAATTAAATTAAATTGACACAAAAATTAACCATGTACAAAATTTCTGGAAAAAAATTTAATAATTCTACTTTGGTGAAGGAAAGGTTATGTATAGAATTGATTAAAAACCCAGAGATAAAGATTTAGCTTCACAGTTTGCACTAACTCAACCTTTGCCAACTGTACTTTATCTGCATCAATTCTCTGTGCAATTTACATTTGTGAACTTAGGAAAGGTTGGAATTTGGATGCATTAGTAGGGCATTGAAAATCTTCTCTCTACTTTTTAAATTGTTGTTACTTCTTTGCATGCTCTCTAAGCAACCCAAAACTAATGATCTACAGAAAAGCTGTTAACTTTTGTGTCTCTCTAATTTTGAAAAATTTTCTTGGCCCATTCATTGAAATTCCAATCAGAAATCAAGATTATTCTCAAATGTCACTTCTAGGAAAACTTCCATAAACTTGCTTGCAGAATAAGTAGCTTCCTGCCTTCATCTGTGTTTTCATAGTAGATGTATACATCTTTATTAAAGTCTTATTTTATTTAAATTAGTTATATATAAGTCTGTCTTTCACAAAAGTTTATAAGCTTTTTCATATTACGAGAGTTCCTTAAAACCTTAAATGTAGTTCCCAGATCAGCAACATCAAAATCACCTGTGAGCTTGGCAGGGATGTAGAATCTGGGGCCCATCCCTGACCTTCTGAAAAGCCAAGTGTATTGTCAAAAATATTTCCAGATGACTTTATGAACTCAACATTTGATAAGCCCTGTCCAGATATCGGTATTAACAAACATAGCTAAGGGAAGATTTCTACATTAAACGAATTAAACGAACCCCTGTTCTACTAAAGAGGTTATTATCAATTCCTAGATCAGGACAAGAATTTGTCCTGACTTCTCGTTGAGCATTGGTGAGGACTATTCCACATCGCCCCTGATGTTCAGACTCCCCTTAATAGTTCTCCTGCTCCCTGTTTCTGAACTCTTCATGTTCTTCAGGTCACAGCTTAGATGTCAGTCTACGTACAATTAAAATAAAGCATGTACCAAGCCTTAAGATAAGTCTGAGCAAATTTATTGTCTATTCCCCTCCCACTGCTGAACCAAATATCATCAAATTCTGTCAAAGTTTCTGTTTGTGTGTTGTTTTATTTTCTTTTGTTTCTGGTGTCTGTGGCTACCACTTAATTACAGGCTCCGTCTATCTGTTGGAAAACCATTAATTCCTGAAATCTAAGATTGGTTGAGGTGTCCGTTTTTTGGACTGCCATGAAACATGAATGCTGGAACATGGCACTGTCGTTTTCTGTTTGTGTTTCTAGTGAACTTGTGGTCAACTTCAAAGTAAGAATTCTTGTGTGTTAGATGATGTTACCTCCAGTATCTTATCCAAAACCGGGGGCCCTATAGGTTCTCATAACTATTTGTTGATTTCATGAATGAATAATCCTGAGAATGCAATTAGATAAAGAATAGCCATATATGTAGGAAGGGGCAGATCTGAAACACAGAAATCACCCCCAGCAATTTACATAAAACTGAATTATCAAAAGTAGGAGTTCTTTAGTGCAATTTTTTTTTCTTTCTCAATTTTGATAAGTGTAAGAGAGACTAATTTTTTTTTGATTGTGGGGATCATAAATTTAAACTCAGTTTTATTTTTAAATTAAATCCATTACTTTCCTCTTTAAATATCAGAATGCAATGATTGCTAAGTAAGTATTGAGGCAGAAGTGAGGGTGAGTAGAAAAATAATGTGTTGCTAATGAAGTCAGTGGAATGCAACCAGGTTGTTATTTGATTTTTTTAGGCTCTCAAGTGGTCAATCAAAATCGACAAGTTAAATCTATAATCGCATGACAAAATCCCTTTCCCATATCTACTGGAAGAAATTCTTGGCCAAATTTAAAGAAATGCCTCCTTGAATTTGATCAAGTCTTTCCATTTTCACTTTAAGAAACATCTGCAGAATCTGATGTTTCTCTCAGGTACTTGCAGGGGGCTTAGTTTTAATATCATTCCTCTTAATGTGTTAGCTATTATTTTTACATAAATAGTCTAGCAGCAGGCTATATATTAAATCCTGAAGTACACTGTATTCTTAGTATTTCTGAAAATAAATAAAAGCACACAGAAGAAACATTTATGAAAAATGACACATTTTCCTACATGTTCAGCTGAAAAAACAGAGGTTTATTAAAGAAAACAAGAGATGCTTTCTAGTGGTAGAAGATAATGCCCCACATAAACATGAATAAGATCAGCTCCTTGAAATATCTCTGGATCTTGTTATGGTCAGATTCAGAGGCTTATGGTGACAAGTTTAATGATGGATTTATTGTGGCTCAAATAGTATTTGCACAATGCCTAGAAAACTAAGCACCCAGACACAGAACTTTGCTGAGAGGACATTCGTATGACAACTGGCGTTGGGGAATGAATGAGGAATGTGAGCAGATCTGCAGGCATGTAGGGCATGACCAATTTTAGTAAACTACTTGAGTCAGCTCTGTTCAGTATCTATCTCTAGGCACTACAGAGATGCCCATCACCACGCTACTTAGTGCTCAGAGGAAGATATTAGAAAGTCTGCCAAATTATCTTGACCTAATTAACTGGAACTCCAAACTGGGGCAGTATTTTACGTAGTCTAAATTATTGTGCACTTGGGTCTGGCTATTTTAGTGCATGGTGATGACTTCCTATTGTTTTCCACACACATAGCATTCTTATATTTTGTCAAGTATTAAGCATATTTGAATTAACCTTTCCTATTAGTTTATACTAATTTAAAATATTCCCATAGTAAAGATGAAGAAACTGAGGCATGAATAAAGCAAAATATCTGTGATGGCTAATTTATTCCTGACTAATACATCATCGAAGCCTAGTTTTATGCACTATGAGAAAGACACAGAGTCTAACATTATAACAATAGAGAATCATGAACTTTCTCATAGACAGTGCTAGCTGATTTATTTTCTCCTTGTGGCAGTGACTACATATTGATAATTCTCACACAGGTAGAATCATCTTCCTCCAGATTAGCATATTAGGATTTGTGCCAATGTGTTTATGTGTAAGTGGGTTTAATTTGCAAAAGTACCACACAGATAATTCTGATACCCTCACTCCTCATCCCAAGTGAAAATCACTGACCAGGAAGAAGAGCATTCATTCATTCCACGAGGGCCTGAAATTATATCTCCTAATTATTTAGGTCAAGGAAATTACACTTTGTTTCATGTAAATAAAATGGCATTTTCAGAAATAAGTATCATTGATTTGTATTTGCAGTTAAGTAAAGCAATACTCCCTTTTTCTTAGCACCTATTATATGAGAAACATGAAGTCCAATTGTTGATGTTGCTCTTTTTAGGCCACTGGTTCACAGGATTTTATCAAATTATAATTTTATGACTCTCCATCTTGAATGAAACTCCTTCAATTTCTTGGGTCATAGCTGTTCTTCACTCACCAAGAGACAATATGGAAAGTACTCTATATAGATTTAACTATTTTTCGAGGATCTGGAGGGACATAATTGTGCTTTAACAGTCAGTCAGAAATGTCTGAAACATTCTCCTTTATATGCTAATCATGAATCTCATAATCTTCAGAAATGAGATCTAAACTCATCCTGCTTAGAATGTCTTCCCCAGTGGATAAAATAGACCCAAATTGTTCTGTTTGCTTCTTTGTTTGATGACCTTCGAACAAATAAATTACAAATATTTGTGTTTATAGTTATATAACTTTTACTATTTTCTGGGTATTGTCTTAAACTCTTTGTTAAATCCTCACGAAAGTCCTGTGAAGATAGTAACATAATTTCCACCACTTAAATGAGAAAGCTACATAGTAGCCTGGTGACGATGACACAGAACAGTGAGTGGGAGGCAGATTTTGAACCCTGGCCAGAAGATTGCTGTGGTCACGCTTTTAACAGCTATGTAAGCCCATCTTTCAAGAGGAGAGTCTTTTGTGTTTCATTTAATTTTTTTTTTCCACTGAGATAGATAATATTCTTTCCTAGAAAAATTAATAAATCCATCTGTTTCAAACCTGCCATTTAGCTATTTTAGGCCTACAGAGCTACATTAATATGTATTTTATATAAGATCTTATCATTTGATTCTGGTAACTTCTGAAACTTGTTAATTCTCAAGGTCACACTGAATTTTAATTCTGTCCTTCAAGGTGCTAAATAACCCTTACCTTTCAGTCTGATGTTATTAACTAAGCAAATGAGCATGTTTTGAAATGATTGATGGAATTATTAAATAGCACTCATCCTAGGACTAGCCCCATTAGTCATGTTTCCCAACTTTGATATTGAACTATTTAGACTACAACTGTGAAACAAATTATATACATATTTAGTAGTAATAGGGTAGGTATCTCAGCTCTCTCAAATCCTTTCTAGCAGTTAAGAGTGTATTAGAAAAATATATTTTGAAATTCAAAAATAACCATAATCTTTTTCATTTGTTGATGAGATTACCAGATTAAGCAAAAACTTTCCTAAAGTTTATATACTTACTAAGCACATATTAAAATACCATAATTATTATTACACAATTCTTATTAATTTTTAACTTACTAGAGGAGAAAGATTCATCTGATAGCATTTGTTTGCTCATGAAATCATTTTCATTATTTTATAGCACCTAGTGGTAATAGAGGTTTATGTGCTCAAAAACAAAATGAGACAAAAATTCCTCAAATATCTCTTATCTTTTGTTTATTTAAACAAAAACATTATATGTGTTTGGAATTGGGTATTTTTTCCTGAAATTACTTTTGTCTGCAGTTCAAAATATTAATGCAATAAATTTAAAGTTTGTTAACTATGCTTTTGAAAAATCCACAAATGTATCTAGTCAAGAGTATAGTATTCTTTTCATAAAAAAACTTTCACTTTCTATGTAGTACTGTCAAGAAGTATTTACAGTAAAAGACTGTCAGTATAATACAACTTCTTTTTTTAACAAATCTTATTTTTCTTATATAGAGAGATATTTGGAGTGTTCAGTTTTCTGGAGAACTTTCAAACCCTCTTGACTTTGTTGCTTTTGATATGTTATTTTTATTTATTTGGGTTTGTTGTTGTTGTTGTTGTTGTTGTTGTTGTTGGTTTGGTTTGATTTGCCTCTTTTTCTTTTTAGAATTAGGATTCGTTGCTACTTTCTCTTCCAAAGTCACTAGATGCTACTATGTTTACATTTGCACTGCCAAATTAAATCATTAAAAGGCCGTTTTAGTCTCTACATTTCCTTTTGACTTTTCGCTGTGATCCTGTGTCAGGGTTTGTGCGAAATGAAGGCTTTCTAGATCAACATATAGTATCCCTTCCCCTGTATTACGTAAACTGGATCTGAATTTCACCTTATTACTCACTACTGCAAACTTAGCTTTTGGTACATTCTGGGGCTACCACTTAGTGTTTTCTAGATGGTACAAAGTCGAATCAGCTCTACGCTACACCCAATTTAGAACTTAATTAACCACAAAAGTTAAAAGTGATGGCAGTCCCCAATAAGCTGACAATGTAAGTTGTGGCTGCCCTAAGCCCCATCAGAAGGCAACTGCGAGTTTTAAATCGAGATCACTACCAACATAGCCGTGGGTTTCGGCAGTGACAAACTGTAGTCACAGATTCCAACAGCCCCTGATGAAAAGCTGTTCTCATTCCCTAATGCTTTATGAGAGAGCTGCAGCTGCTTGGAATATTTTTCAAGCAGAAAGCCATCATCATGACAACACCAGAGTAAAAGAGGGCAAAAAAAATTTCTTTCTGGTAGGGAAATAAAGACATCTTAAGCTTGACTTCAAAAGCTCTCTACAGCAAACAGTAGCTGTGGAAATACCGTTTCATCTTTGCCTCTGGGATATTATTAAGCCTTTCTGGTAGCTCTAACTGCAGGACAAGGGATTACAGAAGTTGCTGCTGTGTAGCCCCTTGCCATACAAATATCTGGAAAACCTGGCATCGTGGATTTGTGTTCCGGCCCCTGATTAGCCAACCCCCAAGAATTGACCGGGTAATGAATACCGCAACCCACCCCTTTTTACACCACACAAACAAAAACACGCAAGACACTGCCATTTCTTGTTGAAGTATCAAAGACTTCTCTTGGGTCCAAGTGTGCTGAACAGGAACGGGGCCTGTTCTAGGGAGACCTACTATTAGCACGCAGAGTGGAGCAACGCCACTCACACCCTGTCAGTCACGGTTGTGTCTGCATTTCCATGCTGAATCCCCGCTTCCAAAGGTTGTAGCTCAATTGTTTAAAAATCCACTAGCAGCTGCAGTGACCCATGCAGTCCTGTTGTAGCAACGACACCAGATCGTTTTAGCACAGAGGGCAAGGAACTCAATAAAAATTAGTAATCAAAGGTGTTTATTTGATTCAGCTGCCCGGTATGTTTTTTTTTTCAAAGTCATTTTTCAGTGGAATGTAACTAATGTCCATTTGATGTGGATGGATTACTTGTTATTTGCAGGGAAAAAAGGGGGGAAACAAACCAATTTCATTTTTTTATAAAATGAATGAGTATGTGCAGAGTGCATTTAAACGTGTCATCAAAGACCTGTAACTGAGATGGAGTGAAATTTTGTTGTTCTGTGTAACTAATAGTTATGGTGTAAATAGCCACAATGTGGCTAAATCTCCTAACAAAGTAAAATTAATGATAGTTACTAAATAATAACTAGTTGTCTTTACAGTTGGCATTTTGTTCTTACAGATTAAAATGCGAAAATGAACCCAAGGTGTAAGGTGCATGCATATATATTATATTAGTTGTGAAAAATGCAATATACTTAGAAGTTGAAATTGATCTTTTCAGGACAAAGAAATGTCAGAACACACAATGATGGGCCTAAGACATATAAACAAGATTGAGCCATAAGGTATTTTGAAACATAGAATAAAATTTATTTTTAATGAATGTCAACATTAACTTGACTTAACTTTTGTCAAAAGTGGACACACTTGACAATCCTTCTATAGATATAACTGATTCAACTCTATTGCTATTTTTAAGAGGCTCTAATAATTAGACTTTTACAACAGATGTTTATATTCTTAATTTTCCTATACAGTTGAGATTTCATAAAATCATTATACGATTATTCTCTGATCACCTCCCTGGTCTAGCCTCATCATTATTATTTTTCTCAATTTCATTTTTATCCATTTCATTATTTCAATTGCAGTGCATTTTATAGCATCAGTAGATGCCCTCCAATAATAGAGATTTATAGCAAAGGAGGACCATATAGTAAATCCACCTCTCCCAAATTTGTACTGAAAATGCATGTTTTTAAGGAAAGACATAAATATCCAGTCTATTATTTTATTTTCTTGTTTGAGGCTGTCTTTAGAACATAAAGAGTGAGGCCTGACCTTGCATATCAGCATATTTTAGTAAGCATTCAGTAAAAAAGCGATGACTAAATATTTATTTAATTTACTAATCTGAAGAAAAAATATATCTATATGTATACATGTATATGTGTATCTATCAACTTGAAAAAAGATGATTTGATTCTAAAATATGCATTGATGTTATTGCAAGACTTTTAGATTATCGTAATATTTCAAAGTTTTTATAAAACTTTTCAAAATGTAAATTTTCTAAAAATATAAAGTTTATTTCCAGCAATCAGCTACTTTGAAAACACCTGTTTAGTAATGGTTATTAAAATGTTACATAAATAAATTAAATGGTATTGTAAAATATACCCATACCCATTAACTTAGATTTTAATAGTTTAAAGTTCTGGTGTTCTTTTTTCAGAAGTAACTATTTGCATTCCATCTTTTGACATAAAGCTTTAAATATCAAATGCTTTGATGAATAATAAATACCAATATAAATGAATAAACGATCTGATGCCAGGAAAGAGGCAGACAAATATTCAAATTTGTGTTTTGGTTTTTTTTAATTTTGTAATGTATTTTGCATTTGGCCTATCAACAAATAGATGAAAAAATAAAAATAAAATAAAATATTTACTGGTAAGCTACTGTTGTGGTTCCTGTATTTCCTGATGAGTCTAAGGTTCATGAATCCAATATTCTGTCGGGCAGGATGACTCAGCTTCAGCATTTTATTTGCCATAATATGGAGGGTAAGGGGACTACGAATGGCGGGGTTTTCCAGAGTGATTTAAAAAATCAGTCCTCATGGCAGAAGAGAAACAATATTTGATTCCCCTGGGCTGTTGCTGCTCAATAAAATTTATTACCAGCATTAGGGCTGGAGGAAAGACAGGCACTGGGAGCTGCTTGGTTCTTCACTGCTCCAAAACACAGGCCATAATGCAGCCTGATTCCACGGAGCCGTGTCCAGGGATTACGGCATGGCAGTGAGTGTTCTCTGGTTCTGAATAAGAAAACTGCAGAGACAGGTGCTTATTTTGTATAATATGCTAAGAAAGTTGAAATATATAGTCAGAAATATAGACTTCATCACCGTTCCCTATTTGACTGGGAAGGTCATGAGTCAGGCTGATGAAATGTAAAAGGCAGAGAGTTAAAGTTTTCCTCCTGCTGTGATCAGATGTTCTTAGGATTCCAGCAGAGGTAATCTTTAAAGGAAACATGGCAGAGCTTTGGAACGCTTGTGATCATGACCCACCAGTAGCCCATAGGCTCATTGGAGGGGCCAGTTGGAGCTAGCCTCCGGTCAATTTTTATCCTGCTATTCTTAGATACTCTAAAATTACAGACTTTAGTCTCTGAGGTAGACTTTAATTCCCACCATGCAGAGGTGCCAAAAATAAGGCACCAATGATTTTAACTTAAAATAAGATAGAAACATTCTATACATCCATGTCTTTTCTGCTCCAAACTCAATAATAACATATTTTAGGATGATTTATAATTTTCAATTGACTTACAAACACTATATAATTCAATTCTCAAACAACCTTTAGAGTTGATAAGAAAACATAAGGTGTCTCTCATTTTATTTTTTTCTTTTCTCTCTCTCTTTCTCTTTTAATGGAAAACAAGAATTCGCAAGGAAAGAAGAAGTGACTCTCTAGCAAGTAAACAAGAAATAAAACAAGCTTCCAGACCCTGGTTTCACATCATGGCAAACATCAGTATTCATGGTGTAGTAGAATTGCTACTAAATCTAGACTGTTTATAGAAATCTTCTCAACACAGTATTCAGAGTATACAACCGCAGAGCAATTCCCGCAAAAAGGAAACAAAGTTACCATTCCATTCTCCTGGACCAGTGAAAAGCAAAGATCAGCATACAGAATGTTTAAATCCTGCTTCACACGTTTCAGGTAAATAGATTTAAGTAGAAGCATATCCTAACCATAAACAAATTCAGTATCAAATGAGTTTTGATGTATGTTATTCCTATGGATTTTACTATTATAATACTCGGGAAGTAAAAATAAATCAATACACTTTAAGAAATTACAAATAAATCTTGATTTTTTTTTTATTGTTGGTTGTGTTTTCATGATAGTGTGAGTCTAGCAGTTTTGAAGGTCTTTGTATGTATTTTCAGACTGAGTGAGTATGTTGGTGTTTGGAGCTAGGTTTTTCTTTTCTTTTCTTTTTAAGATTTATTTCTTTATATCAGAAGAGAGAGAGTGAGTTTACGGGAGTAGAGAGATAGGAATAGAAGCAGCCTCCAAGCTGAGTGCAGAGCCCAACATGGGGCTCCATTACATGAGCCTGAGATCTTGACCTGAGCTGAAATCAAAAGTCAAATGCTTAACCATCTGAGCTACCCAGCCACCTCTGGAGCCAGGGTTTTCATCATGGAAGAAGGGCATACAAATATGGACTAAGGAAAGGCAAGCAAGAACCCGGACGTGGATTGAAGTTGGAGATAACAGTATATACTTGGTGTGCATGTATTCACACAAATATACGTTGGTTCTGGGAAGAATCCTAAATGCCATGAAAGTTTATGAGAAAAGTATCTCCCCCACAGACTGGTTACCATTTGTAAAGGGAGTAAGTCAACAAATCAATTATAACTTAAAATTATAACAAGTGATTTCATTTTTGTGAATGGCTCAGTATGGGTGTGTTCAATAAACTGGTAGTTTCCTAGTAAGTACAAGTATGTTATTCAGATCATCCTGCTAGCTCTTACAGAAATAAATTCCTGTTCATTTCTCATGATTTTCCTGTCTTAGCTGGTTTTAAATGACACAAAACTCCTCTAGGTAGTAACTACACCTGAGTTTTATTTACAAAAGAAATTTTTGTTCAAGAACACCAAATTAATCCATCCCCAGGTCACTAAGAGCACCTTGAGTAGGCTACAGATAATCTACAGTATAGAAAAATCACATGATGCAAACATCTATCCAGGTTCAGAAGCAGAACCTCTTATCTAAAAAGTTGTAGAAGTATCGTGATCATCATCACACATACCTCACTGAGTGGTCGTTACCACCTATGAATTATGTAATTTAACACTAAGCTGAGTAATGTGCTATAACTTGAATAGCCCATCTTTATAATATTTAGGCTTCCTTCCCCAAATCACTGCCCCTCAAATGTGTTTGCATGCATCTTTATGCATAAACAAATTCTTTGAGGAGATTATATCCATTACAAAGCTAAACATACTCCTAACATATTATCTAGCAATCATGCTTCTTGGTATTTATTTATACAGAAGAGTTGAAAACATACCCACCCAAGAACCCGCACATGATGTTTTTAGCACCTTTATTCATAATTTTCACAACTTGAGAACAACCAAAATGTTCTTCAGTAGGTAAATGAATAAACTGTGGTATATCCAGAGAATGGAATATTATAGAGCGCTAAAAGGAAATGAACTATCAAGCCATGCAAAGACATTGTGGGGTGGGGGTGGGGGGTTGTTTAAGTGAGGATACTACTGAGGATACTACTGAATGAAGCCAAATTGAAAAGTCTACATATTGTATGATTCGAACTCTATGACATTCTGGAAAAGACAAAACTGTGAAGAGAATCAAAAGAACACCTGTTGCTAAGTGTTAGGGGTGGGAAAAACAAGTAGAGCACAGCCAATTTTTAGAGCAGTGAAATAACTCTGAATGGAAGTGTAATGGCAGGTACATGTCATCATATACTTGTGATAAGCTGTAGAATGTACAACACTAAGAGTGAATTCTAAGGTTAGCTATAAACTTGTAGTGATAATGACATGTCAGTGAAAGTTAATTAATTGTAACAAATGCACCGCTCAGGAAGAGGATGCTGGGAGAGGAAGAAGTTGTGCACGTGGTGGGGCAAGGGACATCTCAGAATTCTGTAATTTCTGCTCAGTTTTGCTAAGAGCCTAAAATTGCTCTAAAACAGATCAAGTTTTTTTCTTCTAATTTATTTCTAAAGAAATTATGATGATATTTTGGAATAAATGTGAAAATGTGTACGTAGTTTACCATAGCCGTTTACTTCTAAAGCAGTTATTATTTTAATATGTAGAGTGTTGAATCACTCCACAATGATGAAAACTCCATTCAAATGTCCTTTTGTTGAGAAAAGAAAGATTGATAATTGGGAACTAAGAAGCGATTATAATAGAAAATATGGGATCTGAACTTAGAAGAACCATTTCAAATTCCAGTTCTGTCACCCTTAACTATATGATTTTAGGAAAGTTGCTCAGCATCTCTGAGCCTTATTTTTCTCATCAGTAGGAATAAAAAAAATGAATAGTTGTAAAATGCCAATTTCACAGGGCTGTTGTTGTAAGGATCAAATTATAGAGTGAGTGGATGTTCGAGTTCTTTATAAAGTAATGGCCAATCATTGGTATCATTTAGATGATCATTTCAAGGATAATCACCCATACCATTCTAGAATCATTTTATTAAATATCAGAAGAAAGCCATACAAATCTGAAATGGATAAAATAACCTCAGAAAAATATGTGATGAAAATCACAGCAGTGAAACAAATTTGTACTGCAATGAAAACCCACAGAATAAAATACAATCTTGATATGATGACTCTTTCCCACTCTTTTATATGAAAGACGCTGATTCTGGGAATATGGTGCTATATTTTCTTTTAAAATGTATCAATATTGCTATAGCATATCAAAACTTCTGACAGGTTAAAGGAATTCTGACAGGTCTCAAACACTGCATTACAATAGGTTTAAATTTCTCTGGAAACTTAAATGAACTGTTAGTCATACCTTAAAAAGTGCTACATGTTATATAATAAATAATTGAGTGTGAATATAAAATACTTTAAATCTAGTGTTTTATATTGTTGAATAACGATAATAATCTATCATAATTTTTATAACAGGAGACAAATGTATAAAAAATTGAGGGTTAAAAATTGTCTCATTACCAAGTCAGAAGACACTTCCTAATCATAAAAGCTATGTTGAGTATGGAGAGGAAAGTAAAATACCAAAATATCAATATATGTGATGAAGTCCATCAAAAACAAAATTAAAGAACAAAGTGAAGAGTTATAATTTAAAAAAAAACTAAAAAATAATAACCTTAATGACAAGCTTATAAAGCAAATGATAATAATCACTTAAACAACAGTAGAAAAGCTTAAACATGACATGAATTTATTCAGAAAAAAGAAATGCAAATGATATTTAGACCCATGAAAAATATTTCAATCTTTCTATTAATTACAAAATTTCAAATTATAATAGCAGTTACTACTGTCAAATAACAAGTAAGTAAAGATTTTTAAAGTTCTATCTAGTATGTGTGCACTGCAAGACTTATCAATATACTCTACTAGTGAGAGTATAACCTGGTACAACCTTTCTGGAAAGCAATTTGTCAATACATACAGAAAGGTCTGTAAAAAGTTCATACCCTTTAGTACAGTAATTTCTCTTCTAGAACTCTATCCTATGGAACTAATAAAAAATCCAGACAAATATTTAATACAAAGATGAAAATCATGACATATTTATAACAGTAAAATCCCTTGAGCAACCTTAATGTCTAATGGTTGGATAGTGATTAAATATATTTTACTATAGTTTTAAGGTAGAACATGTGGTACGAATAAGCATAGGTTTTTAAATAGTTTATAATGACATGGCACAGTGCTTACAATTTGCAGTTAAATTAAAAATAAGGATACAATTCTATATCAAGTCTACTTAATCTTAATATATTGTATAAAAAACTCATTTATAATTTTAAAAGTAAAAATTTAAAAACTGGAAAATATATATGAAATCAGTTATAGCAATTTTCTACATAAGGTAATTTTATTACATATTTTAATTTTTATTGTTACATATTATTACATATTCTAAACTCTTTACAATGAGCATGCATTTTTGAAAATTAAAAAGACATAATTAGTATAAATACAAACATTTCAATATATTTGATCACATTTTCAAGATATTTATTAGCCCTCTTGTCATTGATAATAAAATAGAATTTAAATCTTAAGAGATGGGGGAAAATGCCAGATGTGGACTAGTTCTCAGCCTTTACTACTGGCTTAAAGAAATTAAGGTTACACATGCTGCTTTTCCATAGAGCTCAGCACTAAGTGGGATGAGCCTGCTTTGTCCTCCTTCTAACACTGTCAAAATCACGGATAGAGGGAAATTTCCATCTCTTCCGTGTATTGGTCTGAGATTGTGGTGTCACAATTTGTTTCACTTTGTATTGAAGCCATTGTGTGAATTCTGACTAACAAGCTGCTTTCAGGTTCTGAAACATTAAATCTGTCTCAGGAGACTGGCACAGGGGGCTTACACCAGGTCGTGAGAGGTATTTTTTTTGTTTTTTGTTTTGTTTTGTTTTGTTTTGTTTTGTTTTGTTTTGTTTTGTTTTTGCTGCAAAAAGCTTTATTGTTTCCATTTGGTCCAGGACTTGGGAGAGGGCTCAAAGCTGCCTCTGGCTGCAGGGAGAGGCTGGGGCACGGATGTCAGCGAGGACCCCTCAAAGGATGCTGCTGGTCTCCAGAGCTCCTAGTGGTGCTTGAGGGTGAGCCTCTCGAAGAGATACTCGCCCAGCCCAGCCTGGGGGCCGGCCAGCCTGCGGAGGTTCGTCAGGGGGTCGCCCTTCTTCTTGATGAGTGTCACCTCCTCATCCAGGAAGTGGTTCTCCAGAAAGTCACAGAGATGGGGGTCTGTGCGGGCAGAACCCAGGGCGTGCAGCTCCACAAGGGCCTGGTTCAGGCTCTTCTCCAGAACCAGGGCAGCTTCCATGGCGTCCAGGCTTTCCTCCCAACTCATCTTGGGATGGCTTCTGGACGTCCTGGAAGAGGGCGCGGCCGCCACGCTGGTTTTGCATCTTCAAGAGACACTCGGCCCCCTCGCGCTTCTCCTCTGCCAACTCGCGGGAGAAGTGCCCCACTCCTTCCAGAGCCACATCGTCACGGTCGAAATGGAAACCCAGAGAGAGGTAGGTGTAGGAGGCCCGCAGATGCATGTTTGACCAGACGGTTGACTGCGGCCTCCACCTAGGTGGAATAATTCTGACGAATCAGGCATTTTTGATGATACCCCATCTAGGTATTATGATTACATGAAGCTTGAAGTCCAGCCTCTCTGTGCATAAACTATTTGGTTTCTTTTACCTTAACTGGCTTATCTCCTTAATATACCCTTATTTTCATGTTAAGGTAATAAAATATTAATGTAGTAAAAATATTTTGTAAATATTCAAATTTATTAAATGCAAATCATCAAAAATCTTGAAGATATTTTGTACACAGGCACAAAACACTCACTATATATTTTCCACATCCAGTGTTTTCGTCAAGGAATTGTAAAGAACAATTTTCATAGCAAAAAGGAAGAAGCATTTTTGTTTGTTTATTTTTCCTAGGTGGCATATTCTATGAATATTGTTTGATGACTATTTGACTATGTTGGGTTTTTCCTTCTATTATTTGTTTTTGTAGAGATGGGAGTGGCTACTGGGCTAAACATCAGTGTTAAAACTCCTCTTGCCATTTTAATTTAATTTATTTATTTATTTGACAGAGAGATCACAAGTGGGCAGAGAGGCAGGCAGAGACAGAGAGAGGGGGAATCTGGCTCCCTGCTGACCAGAGAGCCAGATGCCACCGGATCCCAGGACCCTGGGATCAGGACCTGAGCCGAAGGCAGAGACTTTATCCCACTGAGCCACCAAGGCGCCCCCTCCTCTTGCCATTTTTGACTTGCAGCTCTCAACTGCTAATTGAAAACTCCCAATTTGCAAACAGTATAGCAATTGTATTTTCATCAGTACATTCCATACGAATGTGTCTCATGGACACAGAATATAGAACTGTAAGACGTCTAATAAAAGAGCTTACTCAAGGGGCGCCTGGGTGGTTCAGTGGGTTAAGCCTCTGCCTTTGGCACAGGTCATGATGTCAGGGTCCTGGGATTAAGCCCTACATTGAGTGTTCTGCTTAGCAGGGAGCCTGCTTCCATTCTCTATGCCTACTTGTAATCTCTCTTTCTGTCAAGCATATAGATAAAATCTTAAAAAGAAAAAAAAGATAGTTTACTCAATTTTTTAATTTTAGACTTGGAGAACCAAGAGTATTTTTTCTTACCTGTTTTCCCCTTATAATTTCACTGATTCTGCTACTTTTACCGATAATTTTTGTTGCTTTTTAAATCACGCAAAAATCTACAACTATGCTCACATTTGTTGTAAACACACTTGTAATGGGTTTAAAGCAGGCCTGGTGGATGATCTGTGTTTGTGAGGGTGACACGGGGAGGGAGGGAGTCTTGCAGAATCAACAAGTAAATAACCACTTCATAAAAGTCACTATCTAGGACTTCATTGACCCTTCATCTTGGGAGTTAAGATTTAACTGTAACTCAAATGTGCGAACTGGCCCTTACAGGTTCTGCTTTAAAATCTATGTTCAAACTTTCACAAATATAGGTGTGACAAAGACTTAAATTTCTTCATTTTAGTTTCTGTTCTTTAAACAATAATGAGCAGACCATAGGAGACAATTAGATGAGCGAGTTGTAAATGAAACAATTGTATCCATTCACCAAGCTGTTTTCCCCAATGTTTCTTTATTATACTCTGAATTGTCTCCATGCCTTGTGATGAAATAGAATGAGAGGCCAAGTATGAAACTTTATAACACTCTTCTGATGTGTTCCTTTTTTATGGGTGTAATCTAATACAAAAACAAATGCATCAGCCAGAAATGTTACTATAGGACAGAACAGAATCTTCAGTACCAAACTCTCCCTGAAATGTTTTTCCACTTGACGACTCTTCGAATTTCTAAGTATTCATTTCCTATTACCATATGGAATAATAATAATAATAAACAACTTTTGTTCTCAAAGAAAACATGGAATAAAAGTGCAAGGAAAGAGCTAAAAGGTAGTAAAAGAGAGAGCAAATATAGATATGTGTTTATGGACTTAGAAGGAAGAGAAAGAACATTATTGCAACAAATAGCTTACTATTTGAAATACCTAATGCATATCGAAGACCAGTATTCTTGAAACTAAATATTGTAAACAGGCAAGATAAATTATAAATTAAATGGTAAATACAACTTATAAAATCAATTAGGACTATAATAATCTCTTTAGTGATTAGATGATCAGGTGATCTCTATGTTGGTTTAGATAGCATCAATGTAAAGAGGATTTGGGAATTATCTAAAAATATTTTTATATTAGACAACATACCTGTTTCAGAATAACACTTACAAGTAAATGTTTAAGTATTTAAAGCAACTCAAAATCTCCAAACCGTGTTTATAATACAAACAAGTCAACCATTTGCCATACGAAATGATATTCCCAGGCTTTTTCCTCACTGGAAAATGTACAGTCATAAAAGCACGCAGGAATACGAGCAAGAGTGGTATCAGTGTTGCACGAACTGTAATATAAATGCCTTTCTACCCAAGGGCAGAGTGGCTGGTAGTTGGGCTCCAACGCTCTGCTACTCAGTATCATGCGCTGTCAAAACTATCTGAACGAAGTTTTCCAGAAATGTAATGTAATGATTCCTGTAGTGCCCCATTACTCCAGAAGATTTAGTTTGACAATTTAATATTGGCTTCTGAATTCTCTTATTCTTGTTCGTGGTTGACTCTGGAGGCTCCTTTTCTACCCACACTCTTTGTGCCAGTACTTAGGCGAGAGCTATCTCAGCAGCATGAGATAAGTCACTAGGACAGACCGGATGCCGCAGGGACACTTCTCTGAGCAGGCAATTTCCATTACTACATAGTGGAATCGATGTGCCCTCCCTCTCCCTCATTCCTTCCTTTCCCAGCACATACATTTGTATAGCATTTTGAGAGTGGAGCGACTTTACTGGAAATTTAGCTATGCTGCATACAAATCATTTATGCCTGGCCTAAAATGTGGGATAATGAGGGTTCAGGGTCTTCTGTGTAGTCAAGTGATTCCCTGCTTCTAGGCTCCCCGCAACCCCTGGCCGCATATGTTTTCTCTCTAGCTGAACTGTTTGGCACCAGCAGCATGAGTTTCTGACCCATTGCACAGAAATCTGAAAAACTGAAACAAGGCTTCAAGCTGGAAAGGAAGCATACCTACACGGATCCAGACAAAATCTATGAGGACTGGGCAATAGAGAAGATTTTTTCTACTTTTCCACCAGTGTACTAAAATCATCTCTCATGGCAAAATGATTTTGAAATGTAGTCCAATGCATAAAACTAGATAACCAGTAAGTATGTGTTGAATTGATTTTATCATTTGTCCTTCCTCATCCCTTTGATTATTTTTTTCCTACATCCTCCCTGGATTTACTATTTTCAACTCTGTACTGCTAAATGCTATAAATTTGCAGTTTGCTGTAGAACTCTTT
Organism: Mustela nigripes; assembly: GCF_022355385.1. Classification (NCBI taxonomy): domain Eukaryota; kingdom Metazoa; phylum Chordata; class Mammalia; order Carnivora; family Mustelidae; genus Mustela; species Mustela nigripes. The sequence goes on from NC_081561.1 coordinate 111,753,816, forward strand.
GATCTTTTTGAGGAAAAATGCCGTTGAAATTTGATGAATAATTAATGAGAACTTGACAGCAATCAGTCAATTAATCAGCAAGGATATGCCAAGTGATTATACTATGATAAGCATCCAGTAAAAGAAAGAAAGAAATATAAGGTATGGTGTTAGGACTTCAAGAGTTTACAATCACGTGAAGATATAAAATTCTTTTATATCTTAAATGGGAGGCATATGTTTAAATATTTACTTTTTTAATTGATAGAGATAAGTATAAGACCAGAGTATATAAAAGAGTAGTATTAAATTGAGAATTTAAATACATTTTAGTTGTAAATATTGAAGCACATACTTATTTGAATAATCCACAATACTGATGCTAACTATGAATTCTGAACTATTGTCAAAATTGATACATTTTCCATGTTGCTTTCTTTTCAAATCATCTGTCATGACTTGTAATGAAGTAAGAGAGAAGTCTAATATTGGTTCCAAAATGTTGGAATGTGTTGTGTGCATTCTAGTTTTAGGAATAGCATTTTTTTTTTAATCACAAAGCTCAGTGAATTTAATTAAATCTCAACTGCCTCAAAGCAATCCTTTTTATTGTACAAAATTGCACTTATCATTCAGATGGCAAAAACCATATAAAATGCTACTGTCTTTCAAAACAAGAAATTTACATATAAGCAATAAGTAAAAAGGTCCATAACATGGCCCAGAAATGCCATTTAAGCTTTTTGATGGATGTTTTAAAATCAGTTCAGATCATTGTATGGTGAATTATGTGGATGCCTTAAAAAGTCTATGTTATTCAAGGACCCCAGATGATAGAAATCATCTTACTCATATGTATTCTCAACAATAGAATAGATAGACACTGAATGCCAAGGTACAGATAGCTCTTTGAGTATCAAGTTGAGAACTATACTAGCATACAGAAGTTCAGACTACACTACCATATGTTTTCCATTCATTCATATTTTTATTGTTTTCCCATTCCTATTCTCCAGTCTCAGTATCACTTAATTTGATCTCTATTGGGTAATTATTTCATAAAGTAACTAACCTAAAAGCATGAATGACCAATGATTTTACTTTGTAGATATCAGCATATGTGTGTGTATGTGTGTGTATTGATAGATAAACTTACCTCTGTACAAAAGTCTACCTATCCACCATCTATCATCTATCTTTCTATTTACCTATCCAGTATATATAGAAAGAACAGTTCTGTTGAAATGTAGGCAGACAAGAAACCTCTTAATAACTTCATCATCCTAAATTGGACATTCTGTCCCACCCCTTCCTATCCCATTTTGTCCCACAGTAACAAAATGAATAATTTCAGAATTACTTAGCACTTTGCTACCTTTATTCATTTCAACTTTATGATTTTGTAGGGTGTAAGGGTTCCCTCTGGGAAAAATCAGCAGATTTAACAAAAGAATGTACAGTCAGTCATATGAATAGAATGAAATGGTCTTGCTGAATTATTTGCACCCTTCTGTGATGATATAGTTTGCCGGTTTAGAATAATAGAAACACAGGTATAGTAAATTAGTAACATGGACACATCTAGAAAAATAGATCTTATTAAAACAACAGTACTTACTGGGTAATGCTTTCTTAATTTTGCTCACTCTGGGTAATTTAATTCATGTTTTTCAATTTCATCAACATTTTATTTAATGTTTTTATAGTAAGTATCTGCTTATTGTTACAAATAGGAAAATGAAAAACTATTTTGGAAAATAATACCTCCCTCCAACCAAAGAAAACTACTTGGCGTCACACAACCCCTCACAAATATGTACATATTCATGAGATATATATTTATGCATGCACACACACTCTTTATCCTTATTACCAAATTGAAATCATGTGTTATGATTTATACTCAGTTTATGCCTTCTTTCTTATATTTATTTGCACCATTTTTTAAGGACACCAGTTTTCTGCAAGTGAAACCTCCACAGTGTGTATGTCATTGACATCAATCATGTTCACTTTCATTGATCATTTCTTTTTCATTTTCGTAGACTAATGGATTTTTTAAAAACATTCTCCTCCAGATTATTAATTCAATTTTCCTGAACAATTAATTTTTGTAATCACCTCACTTGCAGATTTTGATTCTGCTCTTTCTGTTCTAGTTTCCTTGCAAGAGTTCAATGTCTCATCCAAGTCTTTTTCCATCTCTGCTGCTCTTTAGATTTTCACCTACTTTATTTTTATCTTATAATAGTCTCTCCATAAGACTTTCAATTCCTGATTCCCTCTGCCGCTGTGTGGTCTTATACTGAAACATTTTCATGTTTGTTTGTTTGTTTTCTGTTTTGTTTTGTTTTTTTTAATAGGAAATCACTTATTGTACTATTCTCTTTCTTTGAAACATCAGGAAAACATCCTCGTGTGTGTGTGTGTGTGTGTGTGTGTGTATTTGTAAGTGATACATATCATATATTATCTTATTACTAAAGGAAAATGCTGCCATTACTAGACATTCTCTCTCTAAAGGTTATGTGGTCAAGAACAGCAAGAAAAAAATCTAGTCTTTCTGGTAGGATATTAGAAAATTTTACTGCTTTTATGATTGTCCCTTTACAATATTTCACAATCTGCTTCTATTTTATTCTGTCTCCGATAACCATAATAAACCACATACCTTAATCAACAGCTAGACCATTACAAGAAGACAAAGGGAAATAAAGCCAGTCAATGAGACCTCTCTTCCTTTCTTCCTACAGTCAGGGAGTTTGTTTTGACATGTTCACTAGTACTGTCTTTTGGTGTATTTAAGCACTTAGCTTAAAACTGAAGATGCTCCCAAAATTTTGGCATAAAAGAATTACTTTGACAACCTCCTTCAAATATTCTCATAAAAAAAAATAATTTGAGTTTCTTCTTCAGTGGAAATTTTATCAGGAAGTTGAACAGACTGTATCAGAGGTTGTTAATCAGTTTTTTGTTTGTTTTGTTTTGTTTTGTCCTACATGTTCTTATGTAAATTTCATTTTGTTTTATTTTATTTATTAGATAGGATTTTCTCAAGCTGAAGTCTATAATATATGTATCTTTTGAATAAAATAACTATTTTTGAAGAATTACTAATATATATTATAGGAAAAATCATAGACATATACCACACAATATACATATGTATTGTACGTATGGTGTATAATAGAGAATGCTTAAATTACTTAGATGATGGTGTTCCTGCCTTGGGAAATGCAGACCTGGCCCAAAGTTTTTGTCCCTGGGTTTTGGAAACAAACTCCTAAAACTCTTGGAATGTTTTCAGTGACAGGAGTGACTTTTGTCATTCACAAGGAGATCTTTTCAACCACACCTCAGTTTAAGTTTAGGAAGTGACTTTTGGAAAGCCCCTAGATAACGTCAAGATGAGGGTTGGTTGCTAGGGAAACCAATCTTTACCAGAGAGTTGGAGATTTGAGCCCCACCCTCCAGGGAGAGGAGAGATGCTGGAGATTGAGTTCAATCACCAATGGCTGGCGATTTAATCAATCATGCCTATGTAATGCAGCCTCCGTAGAAACTTAAAATGATGGGAATTGGAGATCTTCCAGGTTGATGAGCATGTACAAATGCAAGAGAAGTGATATGTTCTTATTGCACAGAAGCTCCACAGTCCTTCCTATACTCTGCATTATGCATCTCTTCTATCTGACTGATAGCGATTTATATCCTTTTATAATAAACTGGTAATCTATTGAATGAATGTTTTCTTTAGTTATGTGAGCCAGTCTAGCAAATTAATTGAACCTTAGGAGGGAGTCATGAATAACTTCTGATTTATAGCTGGTTGATCAGAAGCACAGATGGCAACCTGGACTTGCTATTGGCATCCAAAATGGCTGGCAGGGGAGTCTCCTGGGACTGACTTTTTAATCTATGAAATCCAATGCAATCTGTAGGTAGACAACATCAGAATTGAGTCAAATTGTAGGACACCCAGCTGTTGTTGCAGAATTGCCTGGTGTGAGAAAAACTAACACATTCAGTGACCAGAAGTGAACTATTGTCATAGTAGAGTTGTATGTAGTATAAAAGAAAATAATAGAGATTTTCCTCTAATATAAACATGGAAAAGTATGCATATATGTGCATGTATTTAGTGTATATTCATTTTTCTCATTTTGAGTACTTCAGATATCCACAACCTGCTTTTATTTTCTGAGTGTCCTGTTTGTATATAATTTTTCTCTGCCTCAGTGATGTAACTGGTTGGAAGATTTAAACTGTGTGTGTGTGAAGGGTACAATCGTGGTTTGGGTTTAAGGCAAAATGAGGAAAATATCTAGACAGTAGAATGAGGTTAGATACTGGGATCAATGAAACCTGTGTTAGTACCCAAGAACTTCTATGGATTAGATTAGTGATCTTCCTTTCTCTTAGTTTCATATTCATAAAAGTATCACAAACTAAATGAAAAGATGCTCTGCACATATTAACTCTTCTTGTGCTCACTTTTCTCATAAATGTGAATGTCACAGTGTTTCTTGTGTAATTAATTCTATTGTTCTCTCTGACTACAGCACCTTAGAGTATACCTTCTGAACTCATTCATAATGATTGGCATATAGGGTTAACAAATAAGCTGTTTAAAAAAAAAAAAAAAACACCATAAAAGTAAGGAAGTAGATTCTTTTAGGGAATATTTTACTGTATGGATGCTACACTCAAAACTTGGTAACATGGAACTGAACAATCATCATTTTTCTCCTGAACCAATATTTATTGGCTTTTGGTTATCAATAGTGTGTGAACCTTGTCCTGAACATTCTAGAAATACAGATATAATTTCTCAAAAGTCTGACTTCATTAATACATCCACTCAACAATATTGATTTCCTGTTGTGTTTAAAAAATTGTGTCAGTCTCTGGACTCCATATAAGAAGCAAATATACTTCATAGTTTAGTCTTTGTCAAAATGGATTAACATATAGATAACATAAATTTACATGGAAATAAAATAATGTGGCTTTTTAAGGTAAGGTATAAAACAGAGTAACTGAAGTCAAAGAACTTCAGTGAAATTACAATTTTACCATGTTCTTGTGGTGATAGAAATCTGGGTAACTCAACAATTATGTGAATGGTGCATTAACGATAACTATGATGTGGAACCTGGAGATTGTGGATACATGAGGAATAGGTAGGGGACCCAGGAAATGCTCACTTCTAGTGAAACTCCAGAGGGCTCTTTTGTGCTATAATTTCAGGCAGGACAACTAATTCAAGTCTCAGATGTCTAAAAGTTAGCCCAATGATACTGTTATTATCAATCTTACTGAAGTATTGTGAAAATTAAGTTAAGTAATGTCTTTGGAAGCTTTTTGCAACATTTAAAAATGTTATAGAAATAATATTGTTTGTAAGAAGCAATACACAATGTAGGGATATAATATTTTAATCTTCATTCCTTAAAACATGTTTTCTTATGTGAATATTTACACTTAATATCTATTAACTGTCAGAAAAAAAAAATGCAACAGACACTTATTTAAAGTAGTAATCAGGGTTTTATTCAAGAGCTGGCGGGCCATGGTACCGGCAGCGGGAGGCGGCAGGACGGTGAAACTGACCGCAGAGTTGATCGAGCAGGTGGCTCAGTACACCAACGCCGTGGGGGACCGCGAGCTGGACCTCCGGGGGTATAAAATTCCTGTCATTGAAAATCTAGGTGCTACCTTAGACCAGTTTGATGCTATTGACTTTTCTGACAATGAAATCAGGAAACTGGATGGTTTTCCTTTGTTAAGAAGACTGAAAACATTGTTAGTAAACAACAATAAAATATGCCGTATAGGTGAGGGACTTGATCAGGCTCTAGCCTGTCTGACAGAACTCATTCTGACCAACAGTAGTCTTGTGGAACTGGGTATGGCATCCGGACCCTTTGGCATCTCTCAAATCACTGACTTACCTAAGTATTCTAAGAAATCCTGTAACAAATAAGAAGCATTACAGACTATATGTAATTTATAAAGTTCCGCAAGTCAGAGTACTGGATTTCCAGAAGGTGAAACTAAAAGAGCGTCAGGAAGCAGAGAAAATGTTCAAGGGCAAACGAGGTGCACAACTTGCAAAGGATATTGCCAGGAGAAGCAAAACTTTCAACCCAGGTGCTGGTTTGCCAACTGACAAGAAGAAAGGTGGGCCATCTCCAGGAGATGTAGAAGCAATCAAGAATGCTATAGGGAATGCGTCTACCCTGGCTGAAGTGGAGGGGCAGAAGGGCTTGCTGCAGTCCGGGCAGATACCTGGCAGGGAATGCAGATCAGGTCCCACTGATGATGGAGAAGAGGAGATGGGAGAAGACACAGTCACAAATGGGTCCTGAACAATGTAGCCTGAGTATCTGCAGGATGTATACTATGCCTCCTTGGGATAAGTCCTGCTTGTTGAACTTGGAATAATAGCTTTGTTTGGGTCAGCAAAGTGGAGTTCATAAGCATTGTTAAAATGCTTAAGACTGCTGCTGGTAATTTTGTAATATTATTAATTCTTAAATCTAAATGCCAGTTTTCTACAAATAGTAAAAACACAGCGACATTCACTGTGCTGCCAAGTTGCCTGTCTTGGTGGGGAGGTGCAGTGCAGTGAGGTATATGGACGTGTGGATGTTGGAAATGCCAGAGGGTGGTGTTTCTGAGTACGCTTCCCAGGCCTCTATAAAATGTTTAGATTTTTAAATTCTTAATAAAACTCAAGGTTAAAAAAAAAAAAAAAAGACAATTGCAATGGAATTCAAGATTATTCCAATAGGACAGATTGAACTCAGCACTGCTGAAACAAAAGAAAGAATTTAAAGGAATTTTTTTAAAGATTTATTTATTTTGAAGACAGAGAGAAAGCAGGCGGCAGGGGACAGACACACTGACAGACAGACAGATGGACAGCCTCCGTACTGAGCAGAGGCTTGGTATTCTACCCCATGACCCTGAGGTCCTGAGATCATGAACTGAGCCCAAATCAAGTCGGATTTTAACTGACTAAACCGCCCAGGCACCCCAAGAAAGGATTTTTAAACACTGGAGCAAGCTAATGTAAAATATTGAAGGACTTTGGGGCGGAAGCTTGGCCAATGTGATTAGGCCATTTCTGTTTGCTAATCTGTACATACCAGAGAAGTTAGGCAGCTGCCTTCCCACATAAACTGGGAGAAGGTGACACTACTTTTCTCAGTGATTGGATTTCAAAAGGATGTCTCCCAACTTTTTGAAAATGACATCCTTGAGCTACAGGAGAACTAACATCTCAAAAAAGTAGAGAAAATGTTTACAATTGCTAGTGTCTAAAGTAATGCTCTAAGAAAATGGAGTCCATGGAACTATAGTTAGGAAGAAGCTGACCTAAAGTTTAGTTGAGTTGAGGGAAAGATTAAAGATTTCTTGGTCAACCCTAAAGGAAAAAAAAAAAATGAATTTTTTGTTTAATTATGCTAGAGAAAATGTTCAGGAAGGACCGAGTCCCTAAATGAACAATATTTTTAATTAGATGAACTAGGTTTGATTTTTTTAATTAGAATGAGTTGTTTCCAAATTTAGATATTCAAATGATTATCAAAAAATCTGCAGTGTTTCAGTAAACAGACCTGCTCAAATCCTAGACTTTGTGTGATTTCCACAGAATATAGTGAATTTTTACTTGTCACACAGAATCTTCATCTTCATGTGTTTTTAAAATAAGGTTGCCAAAAAAGAAATATATTCTCACTGATGGAATTTTTTGAAAAGCTAGGTATATGCACTAACATTTATATTACTCTTCCCAAATCCACACACACATACACAATTCTTTATATTTATTTACTATCTTTCTTTTGTTAATTTACTTTCATCAGTTATAACTGAAGTCTTACACAATTCATTCTGAGTCATTTCAGTCCCTCCTACTTCTTTTATTTTTGAGGTGTATACTACTTTTCAACCCCAGCGAAGTCATTTTTAAAGTAGGAAAGACTGTTACAGCAATATCTTTCTTGATCATAACAATTTGATGTGGACTCATTCTTTGTGCAGATCTAAAGAGGAAAGTAAATTGGAATTTTTCAATTGGTGATACAGCAACATTGCTGTGCTACACTGGAGACCTGTTTTCAAAGACAGCCAAGAGATTTAGGTACCCTGCACCAATTCAATTTAGGGGGTCCATTTTAGGAGATTTGTTCACTCCCAAAAGGGAATTGGCTACCAAAAATAATGGGATGCCTGCAAAATGGTCAATACTTCTCATAGTATTGAGTGAGGTTTTAGTTTGACAGAAATCATGACAAGAGAATGTTCTATATTACCTTTTTACTTGTTTGTTTGTTTGCTTTCCAGTCATCTCAGATATGATTTAATTGATTTGTACAAACATAACACATGTTACAACTTATATAGAAATATAGATAGGAAAAGAATAAATAAAAGTCTATGAAATTTAGGGGGTTTATTGTGGTACTGAGGATATATTTATACACTGAGAAAGGTAACCAATGTCACCAATTATTTCCTATGAGACAATGCAATTTTTTTTATTAGTTAATGATTTCTTTTTTTTTTCCCCAGTGTTCCAAGATTCATTGTTTATCCACCACACCCAGTGCTCCATACAATATGTGTCCTCCTTAATACCTACCACTAGGTTCACCCAACCCCCCACTCCCCTCCCCTCCCAAACCCTCAGTTTATTTCTCAGTGTTCACGGTTTGTCTCCCCGTCTGATTTCCCCCAACTCACTTTTCCTATCCTTCTCTCAATGTCCTCTGTGTTATCCCTTATGCTCCACAAGTAAGTGAAACCATATGATAATTGACTCTCTTTGCTTGACTTATTTCACTCAGCATAATCTCCTCCAGTCCTGTCCATGTTGATAGAAAAGTTGGGTATTCTAAATGGTGCTAGGAAAATTAGACAGCTATGTACAGAAGAATATAATTCAACCATTCTCTCACACCAAACACAAAGATAAACTCAAAATGGATGAAAGACCTCAACATGAGGCAGGAATCTATCAAAATCCCAGAATAGAACATAGGCAGTAACCTCTTTGACATTGACCACAGCAACTTCTTTCAAGACATGTCTCCAAAGGCAAAGGAAACAAGACGAAAAATTAACTCTTGGGACTTCATCAAGATCAAAAGCTTCTGCACAGCAAAGGAAACAGTCAACAAAACAAAGAGGCAACCTACAGAATGGGAGAAGATATTCGCAAATGACACTACAGACAAGGGCTGATATCCGAGATCTATAAAGTACTCCTCAAACTCAACATGCAGAAAACAGATAATTATGTCAAAAAATGGGCAGGAGACATGAACAGACACTTCTCTAAAGAAGACATACAAATGGCTAACAGACACATGAAAAAAATGTTCATCATCATGCCATTAGGGAGATTCAAATCAAAACCACATTGAGTTATCACCTTACACCAGTTAGAATGGCCAAAATCAACAGACAGTAAACAATTGTGTTGGAGAGGATGTGGAGAAAGGAGAACCCAATTACACTATTGGTGGGAATGCAAGTTGGTGCAGCCACTTTGGAAAACAGTGTGGAGATTCCTTAAGAAATTAAGAATAGAGCTACCCTAAGATACTGCAATCGTACTACTGGGTATTTACCCCAAAGATACAGATGTAGTGAACAGAAGGGCCATCTGTACCCCACTGTTCATAGCAGCAATGGCCACAGTCGCCAAACTGTGGAAAGAACAAGATGCCCTTTGACAGATGAATGGGTAAAGAAGATATGATCCATATATCCCATGAAGAATTATGCCTCCATCAGAGAGACAAATGCAATTTTAAAACTACTTTATGTTTGAAAATCTGAACACTTTGTGCCTTTTCTATCCCTTATCTTGAGGCAAGTTCTAAAAGCAAAACAAAACAACAACAACAAAAAAACCCATAAAAACACCTCCTTTAAAAAAAAAAAAAGATTGTATTTTTTTATCTGAGAGAGAATGAGTTGAAGAGAGAAAGCATGAGAAGGGGGAGGGTTAGAGGGAAAAGCAGACTCCCCACCAAGCAAGGAGCATAATGAGGGACTCGGTCCTGGGCCTTCAGGATCTTGGCCTGAGTTGAAAGCATTGTTTAACCAACTGAGCCACCCAGGTTCCCCAAAATTGAACTCTTTCCTTTAGAAAATAATATTATAATGCAGTGATTCTTTTCAAAGGGTAAGAAAGCATACAATGGAAGTGAAATGATATAACAAAATACATATTTTTTTGAGGTGGATTCTACTCTTCTGTTTCTATTTAAAATAAATTCTTTGTAAAAGTCAAGGGAAAAAAACTCTGACTCTGCCTGCCTCCTTAATTCTCTGTTTGAAGTGAATTAGGGTGAATAGCGGCACAATTATGATCTGAACTGCTGTTGTGCCCTCATCGTGGACAAAATCTTCAAGACGTTTTTGCATTTACTTGCATGGAGATATTCTAATATATTGCCTATTATGGTAGGCAAACCACCAGCTTATATTAACAAAGTTAAACTCTATAAATTTCAACAACCACATTTATATAGCAATAATGTAAGTAGAATCCAAAAGACCATTTTATTAACATGTTCATTCTAGTTAACTGACATAGATAATATATCCTACAAAAGTGATTTGCTTGAAATACATGGAATAAATTGATATGATAAGCCATAGTTTAAAAAGATGGTTATCATATCTCTTTTCTCCTTTCTCTGTGTGACCATACTTGAAATAATCAGATTAAAGTTCCCAGACTAATGTAGAATATATTTTATAAATGTAGATATCTGAATAGGGAAATGGGTAACAACCAAACTGATTAGAGAATAGATTGGAACTCCAGTCCAAAACAGTGTGATAACACAGTCATATCTTTAGGTTAAGAGGAATAAGATTCTATTAGAGTTTTTTGAAGTCTTGATTATAAAGTCACTACATTAAATGCTCAATTATTTGATGCCTTGGAGAGGCAATAATACTCTACAATTTCAAATAGTTTTTAGTACGAATCATGCAATTATGGATATTTACAAAATCATGTCTGTTCGTGTTAAAGTCATATATAATAAGTTTTAAATACATGTGCTAGTTATAAAATATGAAAATAAATTGAAAAACTTTGCAACCACTACATAAACTCAAATTTAGAATATTCATTACCAATATTTGAAGCTACCCATGTGTTTCTCCCATGTTTATGTCTTTTATTTCCAAGAGTAACCAATATTTTGAATTTTATTAATATCAGCATTCTACTTTTAATGAGTTTTATGAAAGTGGCCCCTCACTCAAACTTTTCAGATTTGCTTCAATAAAAACCATTATATTTCCGGAATTTATCCATTTTGCTTAATGCATAAATAGTCCATTCATTTTCAGTGATGTGTAATATACCATTCTGTGAATATTACAAGAAATATGTGTTGATTTACCTCTCTATACATGATCCCTGCAATATGTGTACTACAGAGTCAAAGACTGGATTATCTCAACATTTTTGTTCTAACAAACAGTGAAACTATAAATATAACAGTAGATTATATTGTATATTACTGTACAACATATTATATGTGTAAATTATCCTGCGTATTTCCACAGGAAATTGTTTGGTCTCAGGTTATAACCATGCTTGAAATTATAAAATACAGCTCAACTATCTTTCAGAGCATCTGAATATATTTTACTCATACTCAAAGATATAGGAGTTTATTTTTATATTTTATTTTATTTTATTATTTGGTAGAGAAAGACACAGTGAGAGAGGGAACACAAGCAAGGGGAGTGGGAGAGGGAGAAGCAGTCTTCCCACTGAGCGGGAAGCCCAATTCAGAGTTCAATCCCAGGACCCTGGGATCATGACCTGAGCCAAAGACAGATGCTTAATGAATGAGCCCCCCAGGCACCCCAAGATATAAGAGTTTCTATTGAAATTCCATTTTTTTGCAATATGACAAGCTATTCTGAGCATTATTCCTACCAAACCAATTCAAAATACTTGACAAAAAAAATTTTTGTTATTTAAGAGAAATAAATAATTGCCAAGATAGTGAGGAGTTACCAGGCTCCAAATTAAGAGAAAGCTAAAAATCAGAAAGAAAAGGACTTCTTGAACCCCTTTATGTAGTATAGTTGTCAATTGAAATAAACAAAAAAAACCTCCACAATCTTAAGTTCTGATTTTGATATTTGATATTCGGAAGCAAGAAAGACAGTAATTAAAACCACAAGCCAGGCCAAGGAAGGAATGATTATAATAGCAATGCTAACATTAAGCTGAGTCACTATAGGGTCATACCACTAACATGAGTAAGAGGAAAATCTACCCTCCTCTCCAACAGTGTCACACAAGAGGTAAAAAGAAAATAAAATCCTTTAGTACTAAGCAAAGCAGTAATCAGAAAGGAAATACTTCTTCAAAAGTTTTCATAAAGTAGTCACTCTGTGGATCTGGAGACCAAATCTCACACTTTGAATTAAAAATACTAGAGGTGCCTGGGTGGCTCAGTTGGTTAAGTATTTTTTTTTTCATAAAAATACTAGACTGGTAGTGGCACTTCACATGGAAAAACAAGTAATCATAGGAAGTAGTTGTATAGGAAGTCATTTTTTTTTTTTACCATCTCAGATAATTTGATAGGAATATTAAGAAGGAAATCAAATAAAAAAATAAACAATAGGAAAACAAAATGTCATGAGCAATGCAAATGAAAAATATCTACAGCTGAAAGATACCCATAAAGACATCAGGCAAGAGTTATAAGATACACACACACACACACACACACACACACACACGCAAACACACATCTTAATAATTTTTAAAATAGTACAAGTTTGAAAATATCTTCAAGGACATGGAAACAAAACAGATATGAAAAGAAATCAAAGGAAATTCTGAAAATAGAAATTTAATTAAAACTATATTAAAAAATAGGGGCATCTGGGTGGCTCAGTTAGTTGAGCATCCAACTCTTGATATCAGTTTAGGTCTTGATCTCAGGGTTGTGACATCCAGCCCCATTTTGGGCTCCATATTGGGCATCGACCCTACTTAAAAAAAAATAAAGAAAAAAAATTTGGAGGAGGTGCCCAGGTGACTCAGTCATTTAAGCATCTGCCTTTGGCTGAGTTTATGATTTCAGGGTCCTGGGATCAAGCCCTGCATCAGGCTGCCTACTTTTCCTTCTCCTTTTGCTCTTCCCACTGCTTGTGCACGCACGCTATCTCTCTCTCTCTCTCTCCCTCTCTCTGTAAAATATTAAATAAAAATCTTTAAAAAAACTAAATAAAAGATAAAATTTTAAAGGATGAGTCAAACAGCTGATGAGTATTAACTTCTGCCGATGGAAGAATTAGAAAGCCAGAAGTTCTATCAAAAAAAAAAAATAATAATAATAATAATCAAGACACAGCACAGAAAAACAAAAAGATAAAATGATGAATAAGAGCATAATAAATACAAAAGATATAATAAGTTCTCATATAAGTTGAATAATATTTTAGTTATATGAGATTTCATAAAATACAATAACAGATTAATTTCACCTGTTTCTTTTTAATTTATTGTTGATTTTACATCTATAAATGTAATATTACAGATATGACTCCCTTACACTTCCTTAGAACGTTTGGTTTAGAGCAGCATTACCAGATGTATTTAGCATTTAGTATTTAGTATTCAGCCCACTGTGAATAATTCACTGTGTTCTGAAAACCTCAGTCTCCTAGAGATTTCTTGGGAGTCAGCAATATATGCATATATTTTTGTATTTGACCAAGGACTACATCATGCTGAAATAGAAGGTAGGGAAGATATATAAGAATATTTAATCTAAAATACTACCAAATATAATTATCCTCAAAAGTTGTCATTTGTTTTTTTTCAATGAGATTTTCTTCAAGTATTCATGACTGGTATCTTTTATTTCCTATGATACACAGCTAATCATGTACCCTTTCTTTGTATTAATTTTGTGATTTGTAGGGAAAAAGTTGGAGTCCAGATCATCTTAAGTTATGCCTCTAAATCTAATATTTTGTCACTGGTTTGAAATTATCTACAAATTTAGAAGAATCTTAGCAAATGAAAAGTTAAAGATGTTTTTCTGGTATAAAGATTAATCTACTAAGAAAGGTAAAAGAAACATGTAAAACTATTCTCTGGGTGAAAAAAGAAAAAAAAAGAAGAAAAGTGAGAAAAAGATGTTTATAAAGGAGAAATGTATTACAGCTTTTTTAAAAAATTTTTTCAATTTATTTATTTTCAGAAAAACAGTATTCATTATTTTTTCACCACACCCAGTGCTCCATGCAATCCATGCCCTCTATAATACGTACCACCTGGTATCCCAACCTCCCAACCCCCGCAACTTCAAACCCCTCAGATTGTTTTTCAGAGTCCATAGTCTCTCGTGATTCACCTCCCCTTCCAATTTACCCCAACTTCCTTCTCCTCTCTAACACCCCTTGTCCTCCATGATATTTGTTATGCTACACAAATAAGTGAAACCATATGATAATTGACTCTCTCTGCTTGACTTATTTCACTCAGCATAATCTCTTCCAGTCCCGTCCATGTTGCTACAAAAGTTGGGTATTCATCCTTTCTGATGGAGGCATAATACTCCATAGTGTATATGGACCACATCTTCCTTATCCATTCATCCGTTGAAGGGCATCTTGGTTCTTTCCATAGTTTGGCAACCGTGGCCATTGCTGCTATAAACATTGGGGTACAGATGGCCCTTCTTTTCATGACATCTGTATCCTTGGGGTAAATACCCAGGAGTGCAATTGCAGGGTCATAGGGAAGGTCTATTTTTAATTTCTTGAGGAATCTCCACACTGTTCTCCCAAGAGGCTGCACCAACTTGCATTCCCACCTACAGTGTAAGAGGGTTCCCCATTCTCCACATCCTCTCCAACACATGTTGTTTCCTGTTTTGTTAATTTTGGCCATTCTAACTGGTGTAAGGTGATATCTCAATGTGGTTTTAATTTGAATCTCCCTGAGGGCTAGTGATGAACATTTTTTCATGTGTCTGATAGCCATTTGTATGTCTTGATTGGAGAAGTGTCTGATCATATCTTCTGCCCATTTTTGATATGTTTGCCTGTTTCATGTGTGTTGAGTTTGAGGAGTTCATTATAGATTCTGGATATCAACCTTTTGTCTGTACTGTCATTTGCAAATATTTTCTCCCATTCCATGGGTTGCCTCTTTGTTTTGTTGACTGTTTCCTTTGCTGTGCAGAAGCTTTTGATTTTGATGAAGTCCCAAAAGTTTATTTTCGTTTTTGTTTCCTTTGCCTTTGGAGACATATCTTGAAAGAAGTTGCTATGGCTGATATCGAAGAGATTACTGCCTATGTTCTCCTCTAGGATTCTGATGGATTCCTGTCTCACGTTGAGGTCTTTTATCCATTTTGAGTTTATCTTTGTGTGCGGTGTAAGAGAATGGTCGAGTTTCATTCTTCTACATAGAGCTGCCCAGTTTTCCCAGCACCATTTATTGAAGAGACTGTCTTTTTTCCACTGTATATTTTTCCTGTTTTGTCGAAGATTAATTGACCATAGAGTTGAGGGTCCATATTACAGCTTTTTAAAAAGGTGAAAATAACTTTAGTTTTGACATAGATTTTGTAAAAACTATGGCCTAAGAGTAATACTGTAAATTTTTTACAGTTCATGATTATAGGAGAAAAGCACAGTATATACTGTGGTATGTGTCCTTCAAAATACTGTAAAGCAATTATCATAGTGCAGTTTCAGAATTAGAAATGGGCACGTTATTGACATTCACAAATCAAGAGAAGCATAACATGCGAATGGAATAATAAAAGGCATAGGATACAATAATATAGTTAGAATTCTTAGAATATATTATGCCTACTTTCACAACTACCTATGGTTTTATACTATTATTCATCATCTATAAGTTTTTTTATGTCAGGGAAGTAGGAGGAAAGCTGTCACTATATTTTTGATGAATTTTCTGACAAGACAGTCTGTATCTATAATTTTCTATCCCTCTGTATCTCTTGCATTTACATTACTATTCATACCTTCAGATAAAAGGTAAGAGGGTGTAAGCATATATATATTTTTTCTCTAGTTACTAAAGTGTTAAATAAATTTTAATTTTATTGAGGTCACTTTTTTCTTATAGTTAAAATAATAATATTTTCTTTAATACAACTAAGATGTTTTCCTAAATTCATTTTCATTTTTACCACATATACCACTCATCCACCCCAGGTGTAAAATTGATACACTTAAGCAGTGTAAAATTTGTGATATGTGATAATCTAAAACATGTTTTAAATATAGTTAATTTGTAACATACTATATACAGTATTTTTTTAAAAGAGAGAAAGGTATATTTGATTAGATTTATACTTCATATTATATTTTAGCAGAGACCTCAAAAATCTCATAATATGAAGCAAAGGGAAATATAATCAAGATTATCTGTTATTCATTATGAATTATAAAATCACTGTATCAGCTATCAAGATTTTTAAATATACACAGGCAAAAAGAAAAAAAAAGACTTGATTTACATATGTCCTACAGTTTTCAAAACCATGTTTGTATCATTCTATTAAGAATTCTGAGACAACCAGAGAACATTCAGGGCAATAAAAATTAAATCTCATGAACAAAATAAGAGCTCATTCTCATAATCAACTTTTCAGAAAATATTTCAGGTATTTCAGAAAATATTGATATTTGATTTTTATTTCTGTAGGCTTATAGATATGACATTTCTATAAGAAGGAAAGAAACAAGTAAAATGTTTACTACTCCCTTGCCTTTATTCTTTACATGATGAATTAAGTTTAAAAATAAACATGTAATTGTGATTTGACACAGTAATGACTTTGACTCTGATAATTTTTGACAAACAAAATAGCTCAGCTTTATATACATATATGTATGTATATATGATAACAGACTTCTTCAATTAAGAAAGGTAAATTCATTTAGATACTGAGATTATCCATTTGCTACCATTTTATATTGATGAGCATTTTTTCTTTTTTTTATCTCCCCTTGCCATGTAATATTGTGAATTTTGACCATCAATATCAGTGACCCAAAATGTCAAAATATAAGCTACAAATCTCTAGGAGAAACCTAGAATATTTACTGAAGGGGAAAAGTTTGCTGCAATGAGATTATTTTCACTCCTTCTTTCTCTTTCAACTAAGGAAGCAACTATAAATCTTTTAAATTCTCAGTGAGCTCCAAGATTAGAACTAAGGTAGAATTCATTCTTTAAAATAGTGTAAATGTCACACAATTATGGTTCCCATTACTCTCTGGTACTTCCTGGGGATGACTTAGGTGACTGAAGCAAATAAACCTACCTTAAAAAATATGTAAGATTTATGGTGGAGTTGGGAAATTTGTAAGATTCTAGGTGGGGGAAAAGCTTTTTTAGTAGAAAATAAGCAGAAAAAAATAAACGCAGAGTCAAAGGAGAGATCAGAGTATAAATTTAGATTTGAAATTTAGAGCTGCAGTTCTGCAATGCTTGCCTGGTAGGCAGGTCTTAGGGAAACTTGGATCCAGCTGCCTCTGAAACTCCAAGTTAAATCCCCACATGAATGTCTCTCTCAAGTGGTGTGATGGTACAAGTAAGTACATCTATCTGAGCTATTGTATTTGGACAGTATGAATGGTATTGATATTCCCAGATGACCACTTTGATTCCAGCTGCATATCTTGCAACTTTCTTTGCTTTTATCTCTAAAAGAGTTACAGTATGAAGTGGAAAAACCATTTCTTTGGATGTCACTGAAATAAATATATTTTAAGTATAGAAGCAGACCTTTCCTGTAATCCTTAAAGAAGCTTTAAAGATTCCCAAAGTTTTAATGGAAAACAAAAATTTATGTCTGCCTTCTTTGGGTTACTGCCAAACAGGATAATAGAATTGACTTGGTTGATAGTACTAAGGTTCATAATTTATTGTGAAACAAATATGTGACATCAATAAAACAGAAAAAAAAATTGGCAACTTTTAAAAAGCTTTAATGGGTAATAAAAGCTTTTCTTCCATGAGCTTTTTCCCAGACCCATTCTTCCATTTTCTTCTTTCTTTCTTTCTTTCTTTCTTTATTTCTTTCTTTCTTTCTTTCTTTCAGATTTTATTTATTCCTATGACAGACATAGAGTGAGAGACAATAAGCAGGGGTAGGGGCAGGCAGAGGGAGAAGAAGAAGCAGGCTCCCCTATGTGGGGCTTAATCCCAGGACCTTGGGATCATGACCTGAGCTGAAGGCAGATGCTTAACCTACTGAGCCTCCCAGACTCCCCTTTTCCATTTTCACTTAAATAATTTCCCTTGAATCAAACCAGAAAATAAAGCAACTCAAATTCAGGATATTTCAAGGTATAGTCAAACCTTCTTTATATCTTTCTGTATACCCAAAAGCAAACTGAGTGATATGCATTTCTCCTATAAATCATTAAATTCCAGTCAACTCTTCCATTGCGAATTAACACCTCTGTTAGTCTTGCAAATGAAGAAGGATCTCTATTAAAATATCTTTTCCAGATTGATTTTGTCAAATAAGGAAAGCAAAGGAACTAACACTATAATATTTGTTTCTTCTATTAAATATTGATACATTGGATTGACAACTGCAATATCTTCAAAAAATATCTATCTAGACTTAGGATCTTACATCTATATAGTGCATGATTTAAGATTTAATTTAGGCAAATAATATATTCGTCCTCAAATAGAATCAGACTTCTTTTCTACTTGTTTTGTCTACTACATCAATATGCAATAGTTGTTATAGAAAGACCTGAAACCACCTATATTTTCATATTTGCACATAATGCTTTTTATATTTCTTCAATGAATGGGAGGATGAATATGTTAGGTGGTCCTTCTAATACTAGAAGGACAAGAGCTGAAGAGTATTTTTGAGTATAAATTTTTTTGGCCTGCCTTTAAAATAAGAATAATGGCATTGATACATTATGCCATGTATTAACTTAAAAGGGATGTAATAGCAATCATATATTTCATACAAATAGAGTACTTTAAACCTTCTAATAATTAAATACTCCATACTATGTGGTAGAGCTTATGCAGATTCTCCACTAGGTACTTGGGTATGATAATCCACATTCTGTTTCTGGAAACAGTGTACTCTATCCAATGCAACACAATGATGGTGAAAACAAAGTTTAAATATAATCTAATGGGAATGCAAGGTACAGCATGGAAAATATAGTAAAAAATATTGTAATAACTTTGTATGGTGACCAAAAACTCACAGCAAAGGAAACAACAGAGTGAAAAAGCAATCTAAAGACATGTTGGCAAACCATATATCTGATAAAAGAGTAATATCCAACATATGTAAGGAATTTCTAAACAATAACTACTAAACTTTCAAAGAAAAATTACTAACCCAATTTTTAAAATGGATGAAGGATCTAAATAGACATTTCTAAAAGGAAGACATACAAATGGTCAATAGGTACAGAAAAAGATGCTCAATGTCACTAATCATCAGAAAATAGCAAATCAAAACCACCATAAGATATTACCTCACATCTTTTAGAATAAGAGAGAGACAGAGAGAAGTGTTAATGAGGATGTGGAGAAACTAGAATGGTTTAACAGTGTTGGTTAGGATGCAAATTAGGAAAACAACATGTAAGTTTCTCAAAAAATCAAAGATAGAACTCTCATATGATCCATCAATCTCTCTTCTGAATTTTACCCAAAAAATATTAAAATCACTATCTTGATGAGATATCTGCAATACTATACTCATTGCAGTTTTACTCACAATAGCCAAGATTTGAAAACACATCAATATCCATTGACAGATTAATGAATAAAGAAAATGTGGTATATATCTCAATATCTCAGTGTGGTATATATTCTCAATATCGGGAAAAAAATTATAATGCCAAAAAAAGAAAAAAAAACAAAGAAAATTTGATGTAAACATATGATGGAATATTATTCAACCTTAGAAAAGAAGGAAAGTCTATAATTTTTGACAATATAGATGAACCCAGAAGACATTATTTTAAATTAAATAAGCCAGTCATGGAAGGACAGAAACTTCAGGATTCCATGTATATGAGGTGTCTAAAAGAGTCAAACTTATAGAAGCAGAAAATAGAATGGTGTTTCCAGGAGCTGGGGTAGGGGAACATAGAGGGTTGCTTTTCAATGATTATAAAGTTTTAGTTACACAACATGAGTCAAGTTCTAGAAATCTGTGATACCATATCATGCCTACAGTTAACCATAGAACTGTACACTTAAAAATTTTAAGAGAGTAAATGTCATGTTATGTGTTAACACAATTTTTAAAAAGTAGACTAATCTGTAACGATTGAAGAAATCTACACACTATTTTCCCCATCCTCCACTGGACAATAGATACACCTTTAGAGTAAAAAAAAAAAAAAAAAAAAAAGATGGACTCTTCCATTAGGTCCAAGATCTTCAAAATGAAAATATTTTTTTTCTAATATTTTCTCCTTAGAGATTAATCTATTATCTCTTGCTTCCTGGAATTCAAATTAATTCTTGTCATATATGTACTGTATAATACATGCATAAGTGAAATTCAAATTTATAAGCCCTGTTTGTGGAATTAAAGAAAGAGAGGAAAAAGTGGCTGTTCTGTAATTAAATAAGTTATTCAGAAATTATGCTTCAAATTTTAGAAAAGACTTTCATTTAAATGTATGGCCCAGTAAGCTTATTTTTGGTAATTTTACATAATATTTAAACAATATCTACCATGAACCTAGCATGCTGGCAAAACAGCTGTCCTCATCTTCATCATCTCTTTGTATTGCCAGCTGCAGAGACTATTATCAAGGTCAGCAATAAGTTTCTCTGAAGAGTCTTAGCAAGTTAATGGACCCTTTCCTTCAAAATCAAGCACACAATAAACCTTGAGGGTTTAGAAAAACAGTTCTAAATGTGAAAAGCATTTTAAGTGTAGAATGAGCCACTCTTCTTATTTATCCTAAATTAACAGCAGTCCAGGATTACACAATAATAAAGCAAACAGTGATTATCTCAATTCAAGGTTGCCCTAAAGCAAATGCTTGTGTTGGCCACAATTTTGTCTTTAATTTCGGAAGCAGGAACAAAAGAAACGAGGTATAAATTAGAGCCTAAGTTCAAACTAAGAAATGAGTACCTTTAAATGAATAGGAATTGTTCTTGTGTACTTAGCAACTGCAGCTACACCCCTATACCCCTACTTTTTATTTTCCGCAAATATCTAAAATTGGCTCTTTGCTGGGGTGCCTGGGTGGCTCATTTAGTTGGGCCTCTGCCTTCAGCTCAGGTCATGGTCCCAGGGTCCCGGGATCGAGGCCTGGTCTGTGCTGAGCTCCCTCCTCGGTGGGGAGTCTGCTTCTCCCTCTCCCTCTCCCTCTGCGACTCCCTCTGCTTGTGCTCTCTCTCTCACTCTTTTGCTTTCACTCTCAGTCTTTCCATCTCAGATAAATCAAGTACAATCCTTAAAAAAAAAATTAAAATTGGCTCTCCGCCTTTTAAAGGGTTAGCTTTTCCTCATTGGTCATGATGGTTTCTTTGCTACTTACTATACACTATTTCTAAGAAACTCCCTTCTCACCCTGCCTTCCCTCATGTTGAATTCAAGCATATTAAACTCACTTTTTCACAGAGAGGGCCTGTTCATCAAAATGAAGTAGAAGCATTATTTAAAAGTATTTTTAAGCATGAGAATGTATGTATACCAGGAATCAGGCTAAATAGATTTTATACACTTTGAAGTGATGACTGTGAGAATCAAGTAGGTTTCATTAGCGGCATAGATGCTTTTGTGCTCTATGATGCATCTTTAAGGGGTACATTTCTCCCCTGGAAAGGTTTGTAAATAGACTTTTCTTTCTCTCACGAACATAACAATTTTGACATTATGCCAGGATTTCAAACAAACAAGAAAGACAGGATCTGGAAAAAAATCACATACCCATAATTGTGAAACCCCAGAATGTTAGCAATATTGTTAAATCCATAACAACATCCTGTGCCATTTAAATTCACCTAATTTATTCCTTCCAGGATGTGGTTTATAACTAGGCTTTTCTCTATTAATTGATAAATAGCTGTACGTGTGAAAGAATGAAATATGAAAAAAAAAAGGCTTTGTATTGCCAGATAAAATTAATGAACATGGCTGAAGATGAGGGTGAGTCATGGAAATAAGTCCTTTCATTAAAAAAAAAAAAAAAATCCTTCACTGAAGTTAATGGAAATTGTGTCCCTATTTATGGTTAGGGTTTCATTCTGACTAAATCTGATTGTGCAGTGGACCTAGACAACAATATCACATTGATGTGCCATCCTTTTAGTCAGAGAATAAATATTTTTACTTATTATATATTACTAAGAAATATGAAAATCTTTATTCTATTCAGGAAAAAAAAGTTAAACCATAAAAGTTCACTGGCTGTCTATTTTGTTCACATGGTCATTGACTCCCTACTTGCCAGCTTGAATTTTCATGTTCCAGAACAATTAGAAAACCAGGTTAATATTTTAAGTTTTTAAACATTTTGTCATTTAAATCTTACCTGGACCATCAGACCCAAATAAATAAAATCATGAATGAAAGAGGAGAGATCACAACTAACACCAAAGAAATACAAACTATTATAAGAACATACTATGAGCAACTCTACGGCAATAAATTTGACAATCTGGAAGAAATG
>NC_081561.1:111776946-111849446 GCF_022355385.1 Mustela nigripes
ATTCACAGACCTGTACCCCTGGGGATAAAAATATATGTTTATAAAAAATAAAAAATTAAAAAAATAAATAAATAAAAATAAATCTTACCTGGACCGAGCTTTAAAAGGAGAGTCTCCCAAACTCTGAAATACTAAGTTTAGGTATATAATTTGTTACTTGGAAAATATTTGTTTCCTTAACCATGGAATTTCCTTAGTAAATGAAACATATTTTGGCTACTGTTAAGGAGTTTATTGCTCTTTTGTTTTTTGTTTTTCCCCCCAGAGTTATTTTGAATACCTTTGAGAGCTGATTGAAGTCTGTGTATGTTTTCTTAAATATATAGTAACTATAAATTTAAGTAATTATTTAACAGAGACACTACTTTCTGGCAGAAATGCTTGTTAGATAATACATGAACCTTTTTTATGGCAACCGTATACTTTCTAAGTTGATATAAAAGTATTCTATCCCCATCAATACTTTATTCTGTAGGTTACTTCTAGAGGCATTATTGAGTGCAGAGGTCCCATGAAAATTTGAATTCTGAATATTAATAAAAACACACATAAATTGTTAGAATTTTTTATTAGAATAGACTTCAAGGTTTAAAGAAAGAGAGTGGTATACATAAATCAGAAGTTTATTTTTCACATAAAACTTCATGTAGTCAGTCTAGGGCTGGAATGGTACTCAATAATATCAAATGCATAGGCTCTTTTTTTCTTATTACTCTATCAAAGGACCTCATGGTCCAAAATAACTGCTTCAGTTCCACCCATCACATCTGTCTTTTAACCAGCAAGAAAGAAAGAGAAATAAACTCAAGAGACATAAACATAACTTTTATAAAGATACCTATCAGAATCTGTATACATTTTGTATAGCTATTCTCTTTTTAGACTCTAGTCATTTGATTTTACCTTGCTACAAAGGAGACTGAAAAACATACACTACATCTATCACTTAAAAAGTAGATTGCATCTATTACCGTAGAAGAAAAATAATATGGATTTAGGGGAGGAATATGGATTTCTGCTACAATTGGTAGACCCTGTATCTTACTTAGGGAAAAAGCCCAATTTGAATTGCCCAAATCCCCCCAACCATGTTAACTGCACATTTGTAGGGAATTTGTAGCTATTACTATGATAGAATTATTATCAAAGTCAGTGGCAGTTTTCAAAATGGTTATCAGTGACTTCCTGCTGATCATGGCTCCTCAGTATCTGCTGTGTGAAAAAAAATTCTGACACATCCTTCTGTTGCTGATATGTGCTGGAATAATTCACAACTAGCCATATTGAAGTTAAGTTGATAAAGATACTTCCAACCACAGGAAGCCTTGTCCATATGCAGATTAGAAAGCGAAGAGTAAAATGGAGGAGGAGCTAAAGTGAAAACATTCCATTCCTGCTGGAGCCTTTCTGGAAAGTATACTGAGGAGGTCTTAATCTGCCACTCACTACCTTCTTAGTTTCACCATTCTAACACAATATAACTAATCTTTGTTGTAAAGCCTACCTCTCTGTCATGTATATATTCCACTGTTAATTCTACTTTTTGAAATTTCCATTTAGGAAACTGATTCCTGGTGTTTTCTTAAGATCTTTGCTGCAGTCTCCTAATTCACTCATGTCTTCCACATAAAAATGTGTATATGTTATGATGAGTTTTTTTTTTTTTTTTTTTTTTTTTAAAAAGAAGGTGATATTTGAAGACATTAGTCTTTTTTGGTAATCTTGTATCTTTTCCTTTATTTTATCCCCATTGAAACAAGTTGGTCAGCATGTGTTTATTGCCTCAGGGAATGAATATAGCAGGGCAGAAACTTGAAACTCCTGTAAGACATCCTGGCTTTACTTTCAAAAAGCTTAGGCCTTAGGGAGAGGAAAAGGATTTGCTGCTATAGACAAAACATCTTGTCCAAAAACATAGGAAGAGGATTGCAGGGCATAGAGAAAACATATATCTTAACCAAAAGCAGAAGGGAGAGAAGAGTTTCTCTCTCCCAACTGGAAAGATACTCCCTTGGGATTGCAGTAGGGTTTCATCTGTGCTCTGCTGTCCTGCAGTGCAGTAGTGGGTGCAGAAATGTCTGAACATCACAAGGGCAGTGGGCATGGAGCCCATGCTCCCTTCAGCTTTAGGGAGGTTGGCCAGAACCCAGTGGGAAATGCGATGATGCAGGTGCTGCTCTGTGAGACGCTTCCTATTCCCTGAGCACCGCTCATAAGAGGAAGAGCCCTTGGACCTGAGTCAGGCTGCCTGAGAGGAGAAAGTACTTAGATGAAAGTTTGTGGGTAGTCGCAGGGCTCATCTCTAAATGTCCTGGCATGCACAAGCATTCCAGAATCTTAAAAAGCATCTGGAAAGGAGAAACTTGAGTAAGGACCAGAGTATAAAGGTTCTAAATAGAAATTAATTTGTAAAGAAAATTACAATTATTCACATCTGTATTAAAGAGGATCAGTCTGTTTACTGTCTTGCTTAACCTTTTGACAGCAGTCAGGTTTTTGCAACCCTTGAATTTATGTGGGTTTTTGACTTTTTATTTACTTGTTTGTTTGTTTTACTTCTGCTGTTACCTCTCCCACTATCTACAAAATCCCCCACCACATGCACATACTCACACACGGGCCAGTGGTTTTTATGTCACTCCCTGGTTTACCTTGGAATTATCACATCTAGGAATTGAAAGGTAATTTGGATTCTATCTCATCCAATCTGTTCTTGACTTACTGATATTTTTTAAAAATTTTCTAGCAGTTCATCATCCAGGCTCAGCTTGAATTCATTTAGTTATTTGGATTATACTATCCTTAGTGCTCCTTAGTGGTCTAGCTAATTTACAAATTGTTTCAATTTTTTCAAATGGACTTTATTTGTTTTAATCAGTTGTCAATTACTTTCTCTTATTTGGCAACAACTAAGCAGTCAGATTATCTGTTCCATGTGTCTTTCTTTTGACATGATTTTTAGCATCTCAAGATAGCTATCATTTCTCTTTTAAGTCTACTCTTCCCCGTGCTAGAGATCACAATTTATTCCAACTCATACCACATATGGCAGATTGAAAAATCCACTTATCATTATGATCATTTTTCTCAAGAACTCCAGCTTTTCCATGTCAGTTTTAAAGCACTGATGCAAAAGTAGGTGCAAAACAGAGTCTTCTTGCCTGAAGATGTTGAGGTCTGCCAAGGTAACTGAAGATCATTTTCTCCTTGTAACCCCCAATCACATTATTTCTTCATATGAAACAGGTTTTTACATAAAATTTGTAAGAGATGGAAATGAGGTCGAGTGCCTGTTGTTAGATTTCTTGAGACCACACAACTAAACACAGGGATTGCCCTTGAGCCAAAAGAATGTGTTCACAGGTCTGTGATTAGAGAGTATCTCTGGTTGTCTGATGTAGGAAATCATCTTCTGGTATATCTTTGAAGACCTCATAACTGGGAAGCACAACATGTATAAAACCTTTGCATAATCCAAATTAATAAGCTTTTTCATCTAAAATACCAGCACATTCTTCTGATATGTAAAATGGATGTTTATTCTAGAATCTTTAAAAATACAAAAAAATATAGAAAAAGATCACGACTGCCTAGTGACTCAGGTAATAAACAATATTAACACATTATTGTAAGTTATCTTGGAAATTTTCCATACAAATATGAATCCATATTCATTGTTTATAGAACAGAATCATATTTTATCAAATGTTTTATATCTAAATTTTTTTTATTTTTCTTTAAAGATTTTATTTATTTATTTGACAGTGAGAGAAGGAATACAAGCAAGAGGAGTGGGAGAGGGAGAAGTAGGCTTCTTACTGAGTAGGGAGCCCCATGTGGGGCTCAGTCCCAGGACCCTGGGATCATGACCAGAGCCAAAAGCAGACACTTAACCTCCGAGACACCCAGGCACCCCTTGTATCTCATTTTAAAAATTGCTGTTATGAGGGATACCTGGGTCGCTCAGTCAATTAAGCATCTGCTTTTGGCTTGGGTTATGATCTCAGGGTTGTGGGAATGAGTCCCACATAGGGCTCCCTGTTCAGTGGTCTGCTTCTCTCTCTCCCTCTGCCTCTGCCCCTGACTCATGCTCTGTCTCTCACTCCCAAATAAATAAATAAAATCTTTAAAAAATTGCTGTCATGATATTTAATTATATAGAAATGTAATAATTTACTTCATCAGTTCCCAAATGGAAGATATTTCGATTGTTTTAGATTTTGCATTTGTAGAAAGAAAAATTTCTTACTTTAAGATGAAATTGGTTAATGTTTGCTTAAGTCTCTAGAAAAGAAACAAATTTCTATCAAGGAGGTTTTCTTTATCAAGGGTGAGGTGGAGAAAGACACAGAAAGAAAGTCAGTGGGCTAAACGTTTGAGTGCTGGCTTAAAAGTATCCATGTTTAGAATTCCTGATTCTTTAGTTTTTGTTTTGTTTTGTTTTGTTTTTTTACTTTTGTACTGTTATTGTTTGTGTTATTCTCAGAGTGCTAACAACACTGACTCCATCTTTGGCCTCCATCATGTCCATGACTACAGAATGATCTCTCCTGGGGCTATCTCTCCTGGGGCTATTAACCCCCACTGGGCTGTCCCAGGCCCAGTGGGAATTAATGTGTGCCCTGACTGGAATTTGGGAAGGATCAGAAGATGATACTTGAGGTAACTAGCGGAGATCCTCTAGCACACAGATAGCACCAGTTTAGATAAGTATCCTTTACCTCACCACAATGCCCCTAGCTCTATAAAAGCTATGGGTTAAGGTCCAGACTTGGTGGAAAATGGGCCCAAAGAATAGCTGAGGACCATCTGGACCACTGCCTGATCTCTGCTGTAAGTTACCTCATAAAACTCTGTGTTAGTGGTGTGGAGTGGCTGGGTTCATTTTTTAATTATAAAATGCCTTCTCCTTGAGAGGATACTACACTGATTCTCCTTCATCTTCTAACAATTATTAACAAGAATTCACTGTTAATAAATAATTATGGTTATCTAAGTCAACTTGTTTTTTTAATAGCCTGCAAATTATAATCTAGAAGATATCTAGTGGAAACCAGTTTCATGAACACGCGCACACACACACACACACACACACACACATTTCACCTGGTATGAGTACCCCAAATGCCCACACTTGAGAATTCATTACTAACCCCTGATCTCTTTATGTGTGTGGTACTTTTTACGTAATCAGTGAAGGAGATCTTTAGGAAAAAACACAGTTTATTTTTTTTAATTTTTATCTATTTTTTGTTTTATTAACAGATAATGTATAATTTGCTCCTGGGGCATGGGTCTGTGAATCATCAGTCTTACATAATTCACAGCACTCACCATAGCACATACCCTCCCCAACGTCCATAACCCAGCCACCTTATCCCACTCCCCTAGCCCCCAGCAACTCTGTTTCCTGAGATTGAGTCTCTTATGGTTTGTCTCCCTCCCTGGCCCCATCTTGTTTCATTTTAAACATGGTTTAATTTAAAGAACTCTTTCAATTTTTCTCTTGAAAGTTGGGTTGCTTCTTAGTCCAGTGGGAAGATGTCTGAAAGCAGACCATTTATTCCATCTACAAATAGATCCAGTTCTTGATTTTCTAAATCTTTGTGAGATTTTATCAAATGTTAAACCAAAAAAACCACATAATTTTTCCAGAGTATACAGAAGAGAGTCGATTTATAAACAGGAAAACAAAAGAAAAGAATTTAAGGCAATCTTTTATTTCTTATAAGTGCTCATTCACATTTTTGGCAAGGAAATGATAGAAATGAAAATAATTCACATTCAGACATGGAAGTTTGATTTGCTTGTGTAGATTTTTCACAACTAAGAAAACACAACTGTTGCTTTTATGTCTCGGAAGAATAACACCAGTTCTTTATTGAGCACAGAAATTCTATTCCCAAAATATTGTATTTTACACTTTCAGAACTTGTTAGTGGTTGCAAAGTGCTTTTATGTATTTTAACTTACTTGATTTTCATGAGAATGTATAGTGCTATGATTTTTGGTGAATGAAGTCAGCAAACAGTCACTGGTAAAAATCACAAATGGACTGATTAGCATGAACAATTTTTATTTTACACTTAAATTTGAGCTAACGAACTGAAGAATAGGATACATTCATATGGAAATAGGTTAAAGGACTCTGAGTTTGTATCTCTGAGCAGAACAAGGACTATCAACTGGAAAATACAATTTACATCTCATAATGTATTTTATGGATTCAAAATTTTAGATAAATTTTAGATGAAAACTCAGTCTTGTGATTATCTCTAGGGTATGTACTAGGAAGTACTTATTGGGAAGACTTTATTTGTTATGTTACACAAGAAAATTGTAGCAATGCAGTAAAGTAAATCATGTGTCAATATATTAGGGATGTACTAATTTTCTAGGTTTCCTGGAAATATGCAACTAGAGAGTATTTTCTCACTTTAAAAGGGCTCAAAATTTTTGTTAGGACAAGGAAACCACTATGCCTTCCCTGTTTCTATCTAGGCTGTTCTACATGAGTTAACTCCCCAGGAAGAAAAATACGGGAAGACATTTCCAGGCCTCAGGAATAGCATGTGTAAAGACTGTTCCTCTCTGGGGTAAGAGCATGTGCAGATCGGAGAGCGTTTCAGGTGACGTCAAGGATTGAGCACCAAAGGGTTTTCACTTGAAGGAGGAAAGGTCCATGAACATGCCATCTCTTGTGAATTTCAAATAGATTCCTCTAGCAGCAGGATGGAGAAAAGACTGGAGAGGAGCAGGAATGGAGGCTGCTGATTCTCCTCCTTTCACAGGTCCAATTTCATGTCAAACCTCACTTGGTCAAAGAACCTTAACATTTTGTGTGAGATGATGTTCTACACCTGTCATTTGTTTCCCCAAAATATTTTTAACATTACACTGATCGGTGTATTTACCTTATTCTGTTTTCCATATGACCTTTAATTTCCATTAGTGGGGGACCATTGTGCAACCCCGGCTAGCACTCTCCATCAGGTTTTTACATTTGTAGAACAAATGTTGAAGAAAAGATAGATTCGATATATTTCCTCAAGAATGGTGTTCAAGAAACAGAGGTGCAACTCATATTGTGAGTCTGTAATTCTCCACTTCTTTTATGTAACTGATATTATGAGACTGAAAAAAATCCAATTAATTTTTTGGAAAGAAGGACACTTCTGAAGGAGATGCTTTGTTAGCTGCTAAAATGGATGATTAAGTATAATCTACAGTGACCTGCATATTAGAAGTAAATTTATTTTTTTCCTCTGAAGTTCATTAATCAAGGCACAAATCGCTTTAGGGTGACTTGAAAGCTTGAAAAAGAAGGAAGCATATAAAACTTTGGTCTGATTTGCATATGCGCTCTGATAAAAATAATAATAAAATTAAAGAAATGGAGAAGAACAAAAAGATATGAAAAAAGACATAAGAAAGAGTCAGATAGATAGGCACATAAAACCCGAGGAGAACCAGACCTAAACAGAGTGGATCACAGAACAATTCATATAGGTAGAGAGGGAAACAGGTAACTGAGAAGGGGTAATGATTAAGCAGGGGTAGAGATGTTTGTTCTGTTCAACATACCCCTCTTTGGCATTCTCAGTATTTCAGATAGCCATCTGTACTCATGGCAGCCATGTGACACCCAAGTAGCTAAAAATCCATTCATCTCAGTTTTAAAATGTTCTTTAAATTGAACGTCCAAACGTTTTCCTGAATGGAATACCCATAGCCAGGTGGCAGGGAGGGATTGTTGGGATACCGTTGTTTCATAACTTTGACTTTCTAAGAACCAATGCTACCTGTAAAAATGTCCAAGTTCTGTAATGATATTTGGCATTTTCTTTTTTGTATCTGTTTGGTATAAAACTTGTAAAAGTTCAGGAGATTACCCAAAATAAGAAGCAGGAAAATCATTCTAATGACATAGGAAATTGAATAATTTGTCTTTTGGTAGCCATTTTGAGAGTCAGATGAATACGGAGACCAAAATGTCAATGTTTTATATATAACAAGCATGAGGATATATTTTAGTCCTAAGAATCTTCATTAATATAAATTGGTATATTAGATTTTTAAATTGGGATACAAGATATAGAATTTGAGTCTGTAAATTAAAATGTTCTTGGAATTAATTACAATGTTATATTTGCTGATAGATGGATTTTTAAAAAGTTATTAAAAACAAAAAAAGTCACAGGCTTTCATATAATTGATCTCTTCATTGAGAACTTCTTGAAATCAAATTTCTTTAATAAAATTAGATGAAAAACTTAATGATGCTAATTTTCCTTGTCTTAGCTATTTCTGCAATATGTATCCTGAAATTTGCATTGTGTATATATACATACAACCATGAATACAAATATACATATAAAATATATGTATACACGTGCATATATATTATATATGTCTACACATGCATATATATTGTATAGTATACATATATATCAAGAGACTTAGAAAAATAGCTGAAAATCTATATTAATGTTATTAAAATTATAAGAATGGAAAAAATAAATATACTACTCAGTGATATTTACATGATCATGTGAAACTATTTGGGAAGACAAAACAACGTTAAAATGTTTTAATAATGCTACTGTATACATTGTTGCTACTGTTCAGTTCAATTGTGTGGATAAGACATTTTTTAATTAGAGTACATAATGCAAGTTTATTAAGAGCCAAAAATTCTCTGCATACTTACCTAGCTTTTACATTATACTTTTTTTATACTTAACATAATTTACATCTCTGTGGTTTTTTTGTTTGCTTGTTTGTTTTTTTAGATTCAGGTGCAGATAATAGTTGAGTTAATCACATCTTTTCATTAAAAATTCCCCTTTGTTTTAATGAGTCCTCTTGTTTTATTTATTTATCCAATTCCCTGCATTCCCATTCTATACTCCCCTACAGAACTTCCTTCTCCCTAGGTCACTGCTACTCTCTATCTACCATCAATCTAATGTGTTTGATGAGTATGCATCAAACATACTTGGAAAATATTTGTTGATATTTTCCTACATGAATTTTTCTTTTATATACATGGTATGGTACTAGATATCTTATTCTGGTTCTTACTTTCTTTGCTTAGTACTACATCTGTAATATTTCTTCATATTGCCATATGCATATAATCACCCTGTGAAAAGCACCAAGATTTCCCAAAATCCATGTATCACAATGAAATCACTGTATGAAATCCTTATGTATGGTCCCTTATAAAATCGTGAGATAATTTTTCTAAGATTTATATTCAGGAATGAAATTTTTGAGTGATGGAGGATGCATATGCTATTTGATTAAGAATTGTGAGATTGCTTTCCAAAACGGCATCAGTAACTTAAAGACTGTCTTGCAATGCATGAGAGTTCCTGTATCTGTATATTCTAGCAACACTTGATATTATGCAGCTTTCTAATTTTTGTGACTATGATTAATTTAATATGATACTCTATTTTACTTTTATTTTTCTCCTTATTAATGAATCTGTACATCTCTTCATATGTTTATTAAATGTTTTGGCTTTCTTTATATTGCTTCTGTTCATCTTATGTCTGTCTTCCTATTGTTAGTTTTAGTAGTATATATACATATATATATGTATATGTATATGTATATGTATATGGATGTTAATCACTCATCAATTTTGGACATTATAAAATAGGTTTGCACAGAACATTGTCATCTACCCGTTGCTTTGTAGTATAATTCATGAACAGAACTCATCGATCTTGGTGAAGTCTGGTACGTAAATATATTCATTTATAATTTCTTTTAGGTGTTTGCTTAAAAAGAACTTCTCCATTTTCCACTGACTTTATGTTTACCTTTCCCATTTAGATCTTTAATACATTTGGTGTCAAATTCACTATACAGTTTTAGGAACAAATTCACTTTTATTTATCTTTATATAGTGAGTCAATCCATCACAATGTCAGTTATAACTTCATAAATTTAGAGGCTCAAGTGTTTAATAGATGGATTTTGTGATGGTTATCTCAACTTTTTTTTTTTAATCTTACCAGCATAGAACACCCATCTTTGTCTCATATACTTTTTCTTAAGTTCTTTCAGATATTAAATTCATTTTGCAACATTCTTTTTCCTGGTATATTTTCTATATGTATTTATTTTCAAACTTGGTCTTTTTGTTTAAATGTGTCTCCTTTTAGGCAACACATCATTGAATCTTAGTTTAGTTTTATTGTTGTTAAATCCAATAGAAGTCTCATTCTGTCTTTGATATGTTATTCTGCAGGCTTTTCTTTTATATTGGATGTTTAGCTTGTGTATGTAACTAATTGCCCTGTGCTTTTATTTTCCCTGAGTTGAAGACTATCTTGTCTGGTGGTGGGCACTGGAGACTGGGGAAAGCCAGACTGTGTTCTTTGTCACTTCTCTAGAGCTTAAGAGGAAGGGAAGAATCAGCTTCAGGGCAAAGAAGTCAAGCACAAAAATTTTAGACAAACCCATTTGCTGGCATAGCACCAAATTTTGGTAAAGGATTTTCCTGTAACATTTTTAGAAAGAAGCAGTAAAGAAAGAGGCAACCTGTCAGCCCAGAATGTTTGGATGAGGAGACAGGGATAAACTGCATCTCTTATCACTTGATTCTCAACCCAGCAGGGGTTTTGTGCTTTCCTAAAATTATGACTATCTCCTGCCCTCTGCCCAACACAATTGACTGCTGCTATTGATTTATATGGAGAAGGAGGAGGAAATAATTTTGTTCAAGCAAAGTTGTGAGAATGAAAAAGTAGAATTTATAACCTCTTCCCAACCTGCTCTGCCGCTGTCCCCAGGCCACCCTTGCCCCAGAATGCACCCATCATCCTACTCCAAGACAGCTTTTGATCTCAGCAGAAGTGTCTCAAAGGTTTTATTTGATTTATCTCCATAGGTGTTTTCTTCTGTAGTTGACTTTTGGAGATAAAGCTAACAACATATGCAGATTTGCAATCCTGACATCTACATGAGCCTATTATCAGGAGAGCATGCAAGTATACTCATTACCACAGGATTTTTCTCCTTTTTACCCCACCATGCACTGATCTTTCACCCTCTGATAGCTATGTACTCCCTCTGTCGGGCTGACATCCTTACTCTGTGTCCTTCCCCTCCAATTTAGCCTTTTTGCTCCTCTTACTACTTGACCAAACTCCATTTATCTCCACCCACTCGACTAACTATAGGATCACATACTGGAACTGCCCAAGGAACATAGCCCACAAAGTCTGCTCAGCAAAGAATGGGGAGAAGGACAAGTAAAAGGAAAATATTCCCTTCATTTCAATATAGATTCTACTTCCAATATCTATTTTAAGTTTCAAATTATTCAATGTTGTCTCTAAAGACCCTCTTAGGTGTTGGCCTGTACAAAATTAGTAAGGACATAATTTAGAACATCATAATATCTAAGTTTTCATTTTTTAAAAAATAAGTTAATTATGAAAAATGTAATAAAAGTTAGAAAACTAATTAAACTTGCATCATCAGCTACATGTGCCTTACTCTGAATGAAGTCTAAATTTATATGGCAAGAAATTATTAAACTTCTAAAATCAAAATGTTAGTAATACATAAATTAGGAATCTTAATGGTTTGATTAATTTTCCTATTCATTTGAGGAATTCAGACTAAAAGCACTTTTTTGTTGTTGTTGTTCTTATATATATATATATATATTTTTTTTTTATTTAATTTCTTTTCAGTGTAACAGAATTCATTGTTTATGCACCATACCCAGTGCTCCATGCAATACGTACCCTCCATAAAACCCACCACCTGGCTCCCCAAACCTCCCACCCCCCACCTCTTCAAAACCCTCAGATTGCTTTTCAGAGTCCATAGTCTCTCATGGTTCATCTCTCCTTCCAATTTCCCTCAACTCCCTTCTCCTCTCCATCTCCCCATGTCCTCCATGTTATTTCTTATGCTCCACAAATAAGTGAAACTATATGATAATTGACTCTCTCTGCTTGACTTATTTCACTCAGCATAATCTCTTCCAGTCCTGTCCATGTTGCTACAAAAGTTGGGTATTCTTCCTTTCTGATGGAGGCATAATACTCCATAGTGTATATGGGCCACATCTTCCTTATCCATTCATCTGTTGAAGGGCATCTTGGTTCTTTCCACAGTTTGGCGACTGTGGCCATTGCTGCTATGAACATTGGGGTACAGATGGCTCTTCTTTTCACTACATCTGTATCTTTGGGTTAAATACCCAGTAGTGCAATTGCAGAGTCATAGGGAAGTTCTATTTTTAATTTCTTAAGGAATCTCCACACTGTTTTGCAAAGTGGCTGTACCAACTTGCATTCCCACCAACAGTGTAAGAGGGTTCCCCTTTCTCCACATCCTCTCCAACACACATTTTTTCCTGTCTTGCTAATTTTGGCCATTTTAAATGGTGTAAGGTGGTACCTCAATGTGGTTTTAATTTGAATCTCTCTGATGGGTAGTGATGATGAACATTTTTTATTGTGTCTGATAGCCATTTGTATGTCTTCATTGGAGAAGTGTCTGTTCATGTCTTCTGCCCATTTTTTGACGTGATTATCTGTTTTGTGTGTGTTGAGTTTGAGAAGTTCTTTATAGATCCTGGATATCAGCCTTTTGTCTGTACTGTCATTTGCAAGTATCTCTTCCCATTCCCTGGGTTGCCTCTTTGTTTTGTTGACTGTTTTCTTTACTGTGCAGAAGCTTTTGATCTTGATGAAGTCCCAAAAGTTCATTTTTCTTTTTGTTTCCTTTGCCTTTCGAGACGTATCTTGAAAGAAGTTGCTGTGGCTGATATCAAAGAGGTTACTGCCTATGTTCTCCTTGAGGATTCTGATGGATTCCTGTCTTACGTTGAGATCTTTTATCCATTTCAAGTTTATCGTTGTATATGGTGTAAGAGAACGGTCGACTTTCATTCTTCTACATACAGCTGTCCAATTTTCCCTGCACCATTTATTGAAGAGACTCTCTTTTTTCCACTGTATATTTTTTCCTGCTTTGTCAAAGATTATTTGACCATAGAGTTGAGGGTCCATATCTGGGCTCTCTACTCTGTTCCATTGGTCTATGTGTCTGTTTTTATGCCAGTACCATGCTGTCTTGGTGACTACAGCTTTGTATTAAGGCTTGAAATCAGGTAACGTGATGCCGCCAGTTTTGTTTTTCTTTTTCAGCATTTCCTTAGCAATTCGGGGTCTTTTCTGATTCCATACAAATTTTAGGATTATTTGCTCCAGCTTAAAGTCACTTTTAAAACACAGAAAGGCCACTACTGGATTTAGTTGTAGATTTAGTCAGTGATTAAGAAAAGGCTGGAGTGCATTGTGTTAATCCTATCAGTCATCACTTACCGAAGTATCATTTTATACTGTGGTTTATTGAAACTATTCACCCCTTGAAATGTGTGACTCTATGAAACTTTTAGAAAGCCAGATCTAATTTTTATTTCAAAAAAATTAAAGAAAATTATGATTTAACAACATAGTATCTTAAATTAAGAGTAAAAGAAAGTGAATAGCAGTATATAACACAGAGTTTGAAATGTTTTTCAAAATAATATAAACAGTCTAGTAAAATGAAAAAGAAGCATATTTTTCTTCTGAGTGTTATGTAAGATATACACAAAAATGATTTAACATGAGAAACATCCTAGCTGTTTTTATTAACAGACATTGTCAATAGGTTTTCATTTTTTTACAGTCATTTCTAGAATAGTGATAGTGCAGAGATTAAAAATCAGCAAACATGATGATATATTTAAAAAAAAAAAACATGCATGTTCTCAATGAAATTGCAAAGTCTTTTTGATATTCAACTGTGTGGAAATTATCAAGAAGTTAACAGTTCAAACCAAAAAAGATTCACAATTCAAGATAAATAGCAATGTTTCTATTTGTAGAATTGTGTTTAATCATAGCAATAAAAATTGTTAATAAAAATAATTGACTCTCAGATATGTGTCAGTGTAATATAAAGATAAAATTTATAAGATAACTTTTAAACTTCAAACTATGTTGCAAGATCAGACTGTAGGCATGGTAACACCAAAGGCTATTTCCTCTATTATGTTCTGTGAAGCCTTTCCTGACTTTTTTCTGATGAATCTCTAGGATGAAATGTGGGGGGTGAGATTGTATGGAGAATCTATGAAATATCATGTTCTTTTTAAAAAGGGAAGTAACAAATGCAAAAATAGTTTAAAGTGAGCTATTTATCACTTTTGTTATAAACTGAATTGCCCCCTTTATTCATAACTTGAAGCCCTAATTCCCCATACTTCAAAATGTGACTATATTTAGAGATAGAGACTTTAAAGAAGTGATGTCGTTAAAATGAAGGTATTAGGATGTTCTACTGAAATCTAATTGGTATCCTTAGAAGAACAGAAAACTCAGACACAGAGAGAGACATTAGGGGCATGCATGTACCAAGGAAAGACCATCTGAGGAACCAGCGAGAAAGTGGCCACCTGCGAGCTAAGGAGAGAGATCTCCAAAGAAACCAAACCTGCTCAAACCTTGATCTTGGAATTCTAGCAGAGAGAGTTCTAGGAGAGAGAAAATAAAAGTCTTTCGCTTTAGCCACCCAGTCATTGGTATATTGTTACAACAGTCCTAGCAAGCTAACACATCTTTCTTCATGAGACTCCCAGGTTTACATTTAGTTCTTGTTCATATAAAGACTCAAATGTTGCAGATCATGGCTATTTATTTGTGTGTGTGTGTGTGTGTGTGGATGTGGATGTTTGTGTTTTGCATATGTCTGTGTTTTTGTTCCTACACCCTGTTACACCATGCATCCAAACTCAACCAATATATATTGTTTAGGGGGAGGACTGAGGGTAGATTAGTAGGGAGACCCTGGGCTTGCCTTGTGACATGAACATAGTCAGATCAACCTCACATCATTTTGAACAACTAAGAAATTGATCTAAGGATTAAGAAAACAATCTGCACATTTGGAGGGAGAGAAGATGGGTGATGGGAGGTTTGGAGATGTGAGTTGGAAGAGAGAAAAGCTGCGGTGCTATGGAGGAAAGTGGTGGGAACTCTTTTCACAGACAGAGATCAGGGAGAGAGGAAAAGAATGGGAGATAAAATGGCAGGTAAGGTTCATGCAAAGTACCGTGGTGTGGGGATCCCCTCAGTCCACAGAAAGAGAATGTGCCCCTTCCTGGAGTACGTGTGGAAAAGGGTGTCTTGCCACTCCAATGACAAAAGACCCACTGGGCCTTATCAAACAGCCAGCCAGCAGCAGGGGACAGAGACAGCAAAGGGAGATGAAGGGCCAATAAGCTGATTGCCGTTATTTGCTGTGCTTCAACATAGACTCTGGGCAGTCATGCGGCCATGGGACTGCTTTTCTGGGACAGAAAAGTGCCAGTGCTGGTACAGTGCTATGATGCTTTCCTGCAGGGAGGGACTGGGTCCACGCACTGCTGGGTTCTTTAAGATTTGTTGTTTTGAATTCCAGCCACTGGACAGATATAAAACAGAACTATGGTGCTGGGTGTGCCAAGGGCTGGCCACAGACAGGTTGAAGATAGGCATCTGGCGAAAGCCTGGGACACAGGCTTTTCTGTGAGGGCTTTCTTTTCTGTGAGGGCTTTCTTTTCTGTGAGGGCTTCCTGAAGAGTGCCAGCAGCTTCCCCTCTCCAGGGATAAGAGGTCAAGGTGATACCATCTTCCACTATACCATCTACCTACCAGACTTCAGAGAAACATAGAGCTTCCAGCAGAGGCTGGAGTCACTTACAACTTCCCCGTGCCCCTGAGCCCAGCCGGGACAGCTCTATTAGGGCAGGTTGACTTGAACCAACATGTTGGACTTCTCACTCAGATGACCAACATAGATAGGCCTTCCAAATGTATCAAGGCCATTACTGATCATAGAATGCTCCAAAAGGTCTGCTTTGGTTCTGGTGGAACTAGGACCAGGTTTATTTTATTTCTTTTCTTTTTTCTTTTTTCTTTTCATTTTTTTCCTTTCTTTCTCTTTCTTTCTTTCTTTTTTTTTTAACATTTCTTAATTTTATTTTATATATATATATTATTTTTAATTTTTATTATTTTATCATCAGGCTTATAGTTTTTTGTTCATTTCTTGGCTTGTTTGTTTCCTCCCCCCCCCTTTTTCTTTCTCCTTCTTTCTTTTCATTTCCTTGCAATAAGGTTTATAGTTTTGGTTTGTTTGTTTTCTTGTTCCTTTTTCTTTTCTCTTTTCTTGAATCAGGCTTTTTTTTTTTTTCTTTTAATCTCAGGCTTATCATAAAAAACAAATCAAAGCACCCTTAGTTAAAGACCCAGACTCCAGACACTGCACACTACAGAGCTCCTCCTGCAAAGGACTGACATGTGGGAAAGAGCAGCCAGAACACAACAGCAGAGTTTGTACACCATACGCCAGAAACACTTCCTGAAGCACCAGGCCCTAGAAAGTGTAGGAACCCTTTTTAACATTTAGTATTACTCTCAGTAGCAGGAAACATAACAAGCTTTTAGAACACACAAAGACAGAAACCTAGACATGATAACACAATGGCCAAATTCTCCACAAAAGGAAGATCAAGAAAAAAATCACAGCCAGGGATTTGCTCAAAACAGATATAAACAATATATCTGAACAAGAATTCAGAACAACAATCACAAGAATATTAGCTGGGCTTGAGAGAAGCACAGAAGATGCCAGAGAAACCCAGGCTGCAGAGATAGAAGACCAAAAGCTAGTCAGGCCAAAACAAACAAACAAAAAAACACTGTAGCTATGATGCAAAATCATTAATGATATTATGATAATTAATATTATATCAAAATTAATCATATTCACAAAATACTTTAATATCTTAAAAATTTATATAAATAGTTAATTTTTATAGAACAGTTTTAGATTCACAACCAAGTTAAGAAGAAGTGAAGAGCTTTTCCTTATCCTCATAGTCCCACACATGCATGACCTCCCCCTTATTAATATCATTCATCAGAATGATACATGAGTTACAACTGATGAACCTACATTGACACACCATAATCACCCAAAGTCCATAGTTTACATTAGGGTAACTCTTAGTATTGTACATTCTATGTTTTTTGACAAATGTGTAATATGATACCTATTTACTATTACAGTTTCATTCTGTGTAGTTTCACTCCCTAAAAATCCTCTGTGATTCACCTGTTGATCCCCTCCCCTCCTTAAGCTCTGGCAACCACTGATATTTTTACTGTTTCCATAGTTTTGCCTCTTGCACAATGTCATATGTTTTTATCATACAGTATGTAGCCTTTTGATTTTTTTTTCAGTTAGTAATATGCATATTTAAGTTTCATCTTTGTCTTTTCATGATTTGGTAGATCTTTTTTATTTTCAGTGCTAAATAATAATTCATAATAATGAATTGGTATTTATCCATTAGCCTACTGAAAGATATCTTAGTTCCCTCTAGGTTTTTTTTTTTTTTTTCTAAAGATTTAATTTATTTATTTGACAGAGAGAGAGATCACTAGTAGGCAGAGAGGCAGGCAGAGAGAGAGGGGAAGCAGGCTCCCCGCTGAGCAGAGAGCCCGATGCAGGGCTCAATCTCAGGACACTGGGATGGTGACCTTAGGCTTGACCCACTGAGCCACCCAGGAGCCCCTCCTTCTAGGTTTTAACAATTATGAATTAAGCTGCTATAAACATCCGTGTACAGGTTTTTGTGTTGAGGTAAGTTTTCAACTCCTTTGTGTAAATACCAGAGAAGGTGATTGCTGGTTTGTAAGAATATATTTAGTGTTATAAGAAATTACCAAACTGTTTCCCAAAGTGATTGTATCATTTTACATTTCCACTAGAACTGAATGAGAGTTTTTAATGCTACACATATTTGCCTGTATTTGATGTTGTAAATATTCTGATATTCTTGACTTTGGCCATTGTGTGTGCAATGATACCTCGCTGTTGCCTTAATTTGCATTTCTCTGATGATTTATGACGTAAAGCATCTGTTCATGTATTTACTATCTATATGCCTTTTTAGTACGATGTCTGTTCAGATCTTTATCCATTTCTTCATGGGGTTATTTTCTTTTTATTGAATTTTTAAAGTTTGTTATGTATTTTGGACAAGAGTATTTTAGCAGATATGTCTTTTGAAAATATTTTCCTTTATTCTGTGGCTTGTCTAGTCATGTGTGTATGTATGTTTTTAATTTCCTTTACATTGTCTTTCTCAGAGCAGAAGTTTTAAATTTTAATGAAGTTCGGCCTCTTAATGATTTCTTTCATGGATCATGCCTTTGGTGTTGTGTCTAAAAACTCATTGCCACATCTAAGGTCTTCTTTCCTATGTTATCCTCTAAGAGTTTTATAGTTTCTTATTTAAGTCTTCAAGGCATTTGAGTTAATATTTGTGAAGGTTGTAAAGTCTGTTTTTACATTTAATTTTTCTTTTTTACACATGAATGTCCAGTAGCATCATATGTTGAAAAGACTATCTTTCTTTCATTTTATTGTCTTTGCTCTTTTGTCAAAGATCAGTTGGCTATATTTATTTTTTTTTAAAGATTTTATTTATTTATTTGACAGAGATCACAAGCAGGTAGAGAGGCAGGCAGGCAGAGAGAGAGAGAGAAGAGGAAGCAGGCTCCCCGCTGAACAGAGAGCCCGATGTGGGACTCGATCCCAGGACCCTGAGATCATGACCTGAGCCGAAGGCAGAGGCTTAACCCTCTGAGCCACCCAGGCGCCCCAGTTGGCTATATTTAAGTGGGTTTGTTTCTGAGCTCTCTATTCTGTTCCTTTGTTTTATTTGTCTATCTTTTCATGAATATCACACTGTCTTGATTACTATAACTTTACAGTAAGTCTTGAAGTTGGGTAGTATCAGTTCTCCAATTTTATTTTCCTTCAATATTGTATTGACTATTCTGGAACTTTTGCTTCTCCCTGTAAACTTTAGAGTCATCATGGTGAGAACAACCAACTAATTTGCTGGGGCTTTTATTAGGATTGCATTGAATCTATAGACAACTTGGGAAAAGAAGACATATTAACAATATTGAGTCTTTCTATTCATCAAGATGGACTATTTTTCTATTTATTTAGTTTTTCTTCTGTTTCATTCATTGGAGTTTTGTCATTTCCCTCATCATAGATCTTGTACTAGTTTTGTTAGATTCATATTTATGTATTTCATTTTGGGAGTGCTAATATATAAATGGTATTCTGTTTTTAATTTTAAATCCTACTTGTTTATTGATGGTATATAGAAAAGAAATTGACTTTTGTATATTAACCTTGCATCCAGCAAACTTGCTATAACTGCTTATTAGTTCTAGGAGTTGCTTTATTGGTTGTTTTCGATTTTCTGCATAAATGGTCATATCATCTACAAACAAAGATACTTTTATCTCTTCCTTTTCAACTTTATGTTTGTCATATCCTTATCTTACCTTGTTGTATTAGCTAGGACTTCCAGTGCAATGTTGAAAAGCCATGGTGAAAAGGAAAATCCCTGTCTTGCTCCCAATCTCAGTGGGGAAGCTCTGAGTTTCTCGTCATTAAGTATGATGTTAGGTGTAGGGTATTTTTTTTTTTATATTCTTTGCCAAGTTTAATGAGACCTTTTATTATGCATTATGAATAGTGTTGAATTTTGTTGAATGTTTTTCTGCACCTAATGTTATTATCATGTAATTTGCCCTTATTCATTCTCTTGATGTGATGCATTACACTAATTGGTCTTTAAATGTTGAACTGGCCTTGTATATCTGGAATAAATCCCACTGGGTCATGATGTATGATTCCTCTTAAACTTTTTAAAAACTTTTGATTTGTTAATATTTTTGAGCATTTTTGCATCTATATTTGTGAGAGATACTGGTCTGTAGTTTTGCTCTCTTCTTGTAATGTTTGTCTGATTTTGGTGTTAGGATAATTTTATTCTCACAAATGAATTAGGAAGTGTTCACTCTGCTTCTGTTCTCTGAAAGAGATTATAGAGAATTGATATAATTTCTTCCATAAGTGTTTGGTACAATTCACTAGTCAATCCATCTGGACCTTAAGGCCTCTGTTTTGGAAGGTTATTAATTACTTATTCAATTTTTCAGATACATATAAATCTATTTAAATTGTCTATTTCTTCTTGTGTGAGTTTTGTCAGCTGTTTCTCTTTCAAAGAAATCTCAATTATATTTGATCCAGCTAAAGAAAAATCCAAGCTAGTCTCTGAAGTAACCTAAGACCCAAAACTTAAAAAATTTCTTAGTAAAAGTGAATAAATAAAACCATCCCACAGCAATTGAACTAGGAC
Source organism: Mustela nigripes (assembly GCF_022355385.1). Taxonomy (NCBI): domain Eukaryota; kingdom Metazoa; phylum Chordata; class Mammalia; order Carnivora; family Mustelidae; genus Mustela; species Mustela nigripes. Next base: position 111,797,249 of record NC_081561.1, read on the forward strand.
TTGGTGACTTCATCAATATACAAATGTTTTAAAATCATAACTGGAAGTATACACTAGAAACAACAATTTAAAAAATTCAATAGTCAATAAAATGCAAATCTGAGGGGCGCCTGGGTGGCTCAGTTGGTTAAAGCCTCTCTGCTTCCGGCTCAGATCATGATCCCAGGGTCCTTGGGATCAAGTCCCACATCAGGCTTTCTGCTCAGCAGGGAGCCTGCCTCCTCCTCTCTCTGCCCGCTTCTCTGCCTGCTTGTGATCTCTGTCTGTCAGATAAATAAATAAAATCTTTTTAAAAAAGGTAAATCTGAAATATTTCTCTACCAATAAACTAGAACAGGATATAAACTAGAACAGGACACCCAGTAAGTGTTTATGGGAGATTAATATATTTGTTACCATAGTACATTATGTTTGTAAGTGTACAGCATAGTAGTTATATATGGGCATTGTTCATTATCCTTTTCTTTTTTTACTCTTTATTTCATAATTTAAAATTATCATACAGTTTAGGAAAAAGTTTCCAAAGAAAGAATCGTACATTGTTCAGTCTAAAATCATTTGTCATTTTAGGTACTTTTTTAAAAAGTCAAGTTTCATAGCTAATGTTATAGGGAAGATGCTGTCTTAATATAATTACATTGTCAGAAATCAGGATCTTGTCAGAAAAGGGAATGATAAATGTCAGCATGCCTAGAAATACATAGTCTACAGGATTCAGAAGTCCGTGCTGTAATGGAGCGAATAAAACTTTCAACAAGGACTTCAAAGACAAAGCTCCTTACTCATTGATCTGTCTTAGTCTAATATTAAGAAATGCCTGATTACTTAGTGTCCATTTGAGAGTAAGTTAAATGCCTCTCTTGAGGCGAATGTGAGGTTTTCACTGAAATGGCTAGATGCTAAGTAGGAAGGAGACTTCCAGTTAATACACTTCTCCATGTGCTTATAAAAGGTGCTTCTGTCAAGCCATATAGACAATCCTGCCTTCAGTAACCTAAAAGGTTCTTTCCAGGGGAATGAGAAGATTAATTATTATTCTCCAAAGTGCTTAACTTTAGCTACATCTAACATCATGGTAAGAAATTAGATCATATTGAAGGATATCTGGTCTGTCTTCTCTCTTAACCTAAGATTAATAGCATCTTGGAGTTTGATCCAGTCATTTTCATAAAATCCATTTTCTGCATAATGGAAAAGATCATCAAGACTGTCTCATGACTAATTTGTTTATTGCATAGAAGCAAATATACTATTTTCTCCAGAATTATTAAAACTCTAGACACAATATATTTCAATTAAAAAAATTGACTTTCAGGGCGCCCAGGTAGCTCAGTTGTTAGGCGTTAGATGTTTGCCTTTAGCTCAGGTCATGATTTCAGTGAACTGGGATTGAGCCTCGCATCCGGCTCCCTGTTTGTCAGGAAGCCTGCTACTCCCTCTGTCATTCCCCCTTCTTGTGTTCCCGCTCTCACTGTGTCTCTCTCTATCAAATAAATAAACAAAGAAAGAAAGAAAGAAATAAAATGAAATAAAAATTGGCTTCAAAATAATCCCCAATAGTCTATGAAGATTAGAATTACACTGTTTTTTTTTTTTTTTAATATAGTGAATAGACAAGCATCCCTCAAAGAAACTGTGGATTCAGTTCCAGACAATCATAACTATGGGAATATTTCAAAAAAATAAGTGAAATGAATTTTTTGGTTTCCTAGTATATATAAAAATTATGTTTGTACTCTACTGGTAGTATTAAGTGTGCATTAACATTTTGCCTAAAAAAAAAACAATGTATGTACCTTAATTCAAAAATATATTATTGCTATAAAATGATAACCATCATCTGAGCTTTCAGCCAATTGTAATTTTTTTTTGCTGGTAGGGAGTCTTGTCTCAATGTTTGTGGCTGCTGAGTGAGCATGGTGCTGGTTGTTGAAGGCTGAGGTGGTGGTAGCAGTTTCTTAAAATAAGACAACACTGAAGGGTGCCTCATCGATTGACCCCTCCTCTCATAAATGATTTTTCTGTAACACACATTAAAGTTTGATAGCATTTTACCCACAGTAGAACTTTCCAAATTGGAGTCCATTCTCTCAAGCCCTGCCACTACTTTAGCAAGCAGTGTCATTTTATGTAATGTTTTATGTAATTTTATATAATATTCTAAATCCTTTGTTGTCATTTCAACACCTTCACAGCATCTTCACCAGCAAATGCTGTTGAAAAAGTAGCGTGGATAGACTTACTAAAGGCAGGATTGCCACAAACCTTCAATTTGTAAAAAACACAATGTCTGTGAAATGCAATAAAGCAAAGTGCAATAAAATGAGGTCGTCTCTACTTATAAAGATAAATTAATCATTTTTCTCCATTGGTTATGAAGTTGGTGAAATTCAGGAACTAAAGTTTCTGCCTTCATGGGGCAGCATAAATACATTTGCCAACTGTAGTTCAGCATATATGCAGAGTTCTTTTGTTTGTTTTTCTCGTCTTCAGCCTTACAACATCTAGTTGAGATAGCATTTTTCCAAAGTTACTTAAGTTAGTTCTAGTCTTGGGGCACCTGGGTGTCTCAGTGGGTTAAAAGCCTCTGCCTTCAGCTCAGGTCATGATCCCAGTGTTTTGGGATCTAGTCCCACATTGGGCTTTCTGCTCAGCAGGGAGCCTGCTTCCCCCTCTCTCTCTGCTTGCCTCTCTGCTTACTTATGATCTCTGTCTTTCAAATAAATAAATAAAATCTTTAAAAAAAAGTTAGTTCTAGTCTTTCTTAATCCCCTTCAGAGTAGTCATGTTATTCATTTTATAAATTCAGCTAGATTTATTTGTTAGTGGTTGTATTCTGCTGTGAGTCCCTCCCATTCCCCACCTCCTGTTTGGCTATTAATCATTTTCTTATTTTGAGAGTATGTGAAATATTATTATGGTCCTAAGAGTCAGAGTTTTCTACTTAAAAAAAAAGGGGGGGGTGCTTTTATTTTGAAGTAGATTGGAATTTTGGCCATATGTAAAATACTTCCTGAAAAAGTTACAGAATTTTCTATGGTGTGTTTTTTTGCAATAAAATAAAGTAATAGAGTTGCTGGTAACATCACTAATGATTATATCTTCATTATACACAGCTTTGTTTCTTAAGCACTTTTACTGATGTGATTCAGTAACTAATCTAGAAAGTAAGGCAGAAGTCAGTAGGAGAGAATAATGTGTGTCACTAACATTTCAAGCACATCTGGAATACTTCATCTCTTTTTCACATTATTAAGAGTGAGGAAGAAAACAAATATTAAAAGTGGTTCAAAGCTATGATGGAGTTAAATATAAAACCTGAAGAAATTCGCTTGTGTTCAGATTTTAGCAGTCACTATTGGTATGGTTTATGTAATAAATACCATTTTTTCTCAACATTGATGCACCATTAATATGTTTTCCTTTAACTAAGTTGAAAATCTGACTAGTTTTATGCAAGTGGCAGCATGATTTCTTGGCAAAATAAGAAACAGGTTGAAAAAACATTAATAAAATGTAAGAAAAAATCCATTTATGATGTCAACATATGACTCCAGTCCTAAGGTCTACATTTATTACAAAAATAAATATGCACTTAAGTCATACTCTTGCCATTAATGTTGAACACACAAAGACTAGTTACACATTCTATTTTTAATTAAAATACAAAAGTATGTCTTCCATCTGCACATAGCAGAGTGAATGGATTTAGGTGCACACAAATTTACATCTGGTATTCAAATATTAGCAAGTAGACTTTGTTTTTCTTAACCACATCAGGTATCGTGTAATTCCTCAGTGTAAACTCAGCATAGCAGTGTATTTATTAACATTTAAAATAATTTTTAATATTTTTACTTTCTTATATCCTTGTTTAATTTCTGAATTATAAGACTTCTTTCTGTCTCCCAAATACTTTACTTTTGAAAGTGTGCCTCTGAATTTCTCTGGTGTAAAATATGCCTTGTATGATTTTATTTGGTACTTTAATCTCAGATTTAGTGTTTGTGCAAGTGCCTTTTACCAGTTCTAAGAATATTTTCTAAACCTTTTCCACCATCATATAACTTTTGGAAAAATTGCCATTGGTTAAAGACAGTAACTCTTGGGGGCCACCTGGGTGGCTCAGTAGGTTAAAGTCTCTGCCTTTGACTCAGGGCATGATCCCAGGGTCCTGGGATCAAGCCCTACATCTGGCTCTCTGCTCAGCAGGAAGCCTGCTCCCTCCTCTCTCTCTGCCTGCTTGTGATCTCTGTCTGTCAAATAAATAAATAAAATAAAAATTTTTAAAAAGGCAATAACTCTTGGTTCTCCTATTTGGTTTCATTTATTGAATGTAATGATCCAGTGTTCAGATTTGGTTAACAATGGTTACATATTGGAGTCCTTGCAATTTGCAAAGATTATATGCAAATTAAAGTTGCATCATTATAAGGATATCATTATATCCATATATATATATATATATATATATATATATATATATCATTATCATTATATCATTATAAGGATACTTGACCCTTGGAGGAAGAACAAAAAAATGAGCACAGGAGTTGCATTTTCAGGCTTTACAGACGCTCAACCGTATTCCAACTAGATCCAAAATGCAGTAGCTATCCTAGTGATACAGGAGCGGCTGTGGTGACCTCACCTCTTCTGCACCCTTTCAGTAAATTTTCCCCCTTTGCTCCACTATGTGATTCTGTACTGATTTTCAGTATTGGCTGTACATTGGAATCACGTGGGGAGCTTTAAAAAGTACTGATTCCTGAAGCCCATTTCAGACCTTTTGATTTAATTGATCTAGGGTGCACTGAGATTTTAAAAACACTTCCCAAAGAGATTCTAAGAAGCAGTCAAGTTTGATAACCATGGCCCTAGTGACTCCGTCATGCCTTTGGCTCTGGTTTTCCTTTTTATTGTACTTTGCTGCATCTCATTCTCCTTCAAATCATCAGCTTCTCTTTCTCTGCTACAACTTACTTATATTAATAACATTTGTGTGTTTCATACTCAAAGCTCTTTGATCAGATCCAATCACCTGTAGCCAAGGTTTCAAGAGACAAAGAATAGGATCACCGAGGAATTGTTGAGGCTTTTCTCAGAAGATGACTATAGATATGGTAGATTCCTTGAGTCAGTAGACTTTTGCATGTGGCCAATATTTCCTTTCTTTATAAGGTAAGGAGATCTTTCTAATGATGTTGGCATGTAGAACAGTTTGAGGATGGTTCATGTGAATTAGGGTGCATTTCTAAATAGAGGAAACTAATAGTTGTATTTGAAGAGTATTTTCTTATTTCACTTCACTGAGTTCACTTTCAGACAGTTAAAGTGTCTAAAATTTGCCATTTGTGTTAGCATAGAAGAAAGAAAATATTGTAACTTTTATAAAATGTAGCTTGTTGTTATTAATATTACCATAATACCTGCAGTTGTTGGTTTTTTTAATGGACTCGCCAATGAGTCTCAGGAGGAATCACTGTAATTAACACAGAATTCACAGAGATCTCCTTATTTATTCATACCAAGGCTTTTGTTTTGAAAACCTGTTTAATAAAATAATACATTGCTTTGGAGATGGTTCCAGCAAGCTCCATCTAAAGTTGATTCTGCTATCTATCTGAACATGATTCAGCCAACTAAGAAATGGATTTTAAAAAGTTTCTGAAGTTTATAATTTTTTAGGTCAAATGAATGAAATTGGGAACATGTTAAAACCTTTATGCTACTATTCTATAGTCTAGTCTACTGGCTCTGAGAAGATCTATTGACCATTTATATCACCATACGGTGACTAACCCTTTCTTTGTGTATGGTCTTCAAAGTATTTAAATTAATGATATAAATAAACAATAGTAGGAAATAAAAGTTCAGTCTCAGCCAATTGAATTATCTCATATGACTGCTTATAGGATAAGGAACAAAATGTAATATACACCATTAAAAACATTTTGTAAAATATAACGATTTGTGTAAACATATGTTAAACTGTATATTATTTCCCTTACTTTTAAGATTTTTGTGACTATATTTATTACATTTCTCCTAGGTAGTCTAGTTTTTGTGATTTGAAGATTTTTTTGTATGATTCAGGAGTAGCTATTTATCTGATCAATACTGCAGATTGGTCTTTTGTTTGTAGACCAAAAATATTTGATTTTATTTCAGAATGTTTGTTCAGGATTTAGTCAATAGAGTTCTAGGGCTATGGTGTAAAGCAAGTGAAAATGCACTGGTGATACAATCTTAACAGAAAATACAATGTCAAGCTATAGCTAAGTGTTTTATTACAAAGGGCCAGATTCTATAAACCCTATTAGAGTCAGTAGACTGCCTACATCTCAGATGAGGTAAACAATGAACAGTATCTCAACTCTTTACATTATATTTTTTCATCCTTAATGAGAGCATAAGAAAATGACAGACATTAATATGACAACACAACATTCCAAAAAGATACTGCAGACATTATATATGTATATGCCGATTATGTATTGATAATTATATACTCATCTGCTCATTTCAAAAATATTTCTTGAGCATCTGCTATGTTTCAGTAATGGTGTCACAGGGTTTGGTTTGTATCAGAAACAAAACAGATGAGATCTCATAAAAAGTAAGTAAATCAGGTACTAATTGATAGTATAAGACCTATGAAGTAAATAACAAAATGGTGACGAGATAGATACGGAGAAACCAGGTAGTGAAACAACCTACAAAGAAGTGATATTTGAACTCTCAAGAGAAGCAATTGCCAATTGAACACAGAATTATGGGAAGAACAGATCTTAAAGGGTGAACCACAAGAACAGAGACACAGAAATATGAGAGGTATCCACAAAGTAGGTCTTTGTAATTATAAAATAGGAAGCTAGGAAGAGAATGTGTAAAGTAGTGTTGGGAGTTGTAGGCAAGAGCTGGTGCCTTCATGGCCTGGTAAGTGATATTAGGTATAATGAAATATAACATGCCCATTGAATAATTTAAAGCAGAAGATAACTTGGTATGACTTATTTTAAAAGCATCTATGTTTTCTCTCTCTCTATCTAAAAAATGGGGGAAACACCTAGGTGGCCTGCCTGGAACTATGTGCTGAGTATAGAGCCTGATTAAGATCCATCTTCTCCCTCTACACCCCTTCCCTCAAGAAGAAAAGCTTCTACGTTATGTCAGTAGAAAAATATTTTATTAGTTGTAAAAAACAAAATGAAGAAATGAAGAAATGGCCTAGCAGGATTGCTCCACATCCTTGTCATTTCTCAGCCTCACGTGAAGTCAGTATGAGAAATAGTGTGCGCAACTACAGGATCACATCTTTTAGAAAGAAATTCTAATGTTTTAGATAAGAAATTATACCCCATCTCCTTATTTCTTTCTTAACGGTGATCAGCTTCAACCAAGCAGCCAAGGAAGGAAAACCTTCTCAGGATCAGAATTGCCTACCAGACCTGGGACTCTGGATTTTCACAGGCAAGAGATACAAAATTCTATTGTTTTACTCAAATCACGGCTATTTCATGTCTCTTTATGACAACAGCTTGGTTTATATTTATAACAGTAACCTAAAATAACTGTTCTGAAAAATTAAAATAGAAATAATTACTAATAAGGATTCTGATTAACTTTTACTTTCATATTACCTCTGATCGTAATGAAGCTTGTAATTTTAGTTCTGATTTCCTTAAGTTATTATTTAAACATTATACTTTTAATTTAGATTAGGTCTATTCCATGACAACAACTGATTTTGTAGGTAGAAACTAGGGTAAATATATTGAAGGTGGCAGACTGTCTTCAGGATATCTATTTTGGGGGCACATAATAATGTCTTAATGTGTTAAACTGAGCTTCCCCAAATTCTGTTTCCCCAATCAACTATTTCACAACAATATTTTACTTGAACTGTCACTCTCCAGTGGCTTCTTTTGAATGCAAAACAGCCACTCTGCCTCAGGCTTCCTACAAACCCACTATATCACTTGGCCTAAATAATTCCAGTTTGGTTTTATTTTTGCGACACAGAATCATGCTATAAAACAATAAAAAATATTTGGGGTCAAATGTAATCATTTAGAACAACTGGCAAACATGTGCAACACACAGAGAGGCCAATGTGCCCAACAGGACTCACTATGGTGAGTTATATGTATTTAAACTATGTTTGGAAAACTGTCTTACAGTTGAAGTTCACTGATAAGCAGGGTAGAGAAAGATGACAATTTTACTAAAAGCGAATCTATTATTAGATGACTCATCTATTTTAAGCCTGAAGAATATCATTTCAAATTTTTATAACCACTTAGGGAATAAAAATGTACATTTATAGACATTTCTAAGCCCCATATTGATATTTGCTCTTTCTATTCCTTTGTCAGATTTCAGCAAAACTGTAGAAGGTTCAAACCTCACATCTATCCGAGGCTTTGCAACATTCATATAAAATGTGTATCGGGGACTAATTGACAGGGAAGAGAGCCAGGAGCTTGGGTGGCACTGCCTTCCATGAGAGGCAGATGGGCTACCCACCTGGGGAGTTGTAATATGCACTTAATTGAAATGAAGTCAGAGTCACCAATAAAGACCACATTTAGAGTAAGGCATATTCATGATTCCATATTCTCTATGGTTTTACTTCTGACTTTCATTCTCGGTCTTAGTTTTATCTGTATAAATGTTTCATAAGATTGGGTTTTTCTTATTTTCATCTCCAAAACTCCAAAATTCTTTAAAACAATTAAAATAGCCTAAGTGTGAAGAAACTAAACTATACACCACAGACACTTAGACAGAATGCTTATGAGGAAGTAGAATGTTCTAATTGATTTTCTGATGAACTGAATGATTATCAATCATATCCTGGTAGGAAAGGCACTGTGCCCAGCATTATCAAGAATAAAACAGGAACTCAAGGAACATAATATTCAGCTAGGCTAAATGAAAATTCATTTTTGTTTCAATTGTAATTGTCAAACTGCTCCCCCCCAAATGCATGAGAATGCTTTTCTGCCTCAGTGGAGAAATTGGTTATCTGCATGATTATTAAGACATTTCCAGTGTCCCTTTGTGACTATTTTGAGGCTTAATCTGCATTTGTGCTGTTGGGATTCAGTTCAGTGAACACTTTGAGCCCTTCCAGGACAAGTAGGGTGCCCAGCATTGAGGCTTCAGAGATGATAAAACATATTCTCCAGGAGTTCACAGGTAGCTGAGCCAGAATCAGAGCCCCCTAACAGAAACTTCTACACAAACCCTTACCTGCATGGGCTTGATTCACATCATTAACTTGGCCATTCCAGTTTAGAATTCTTCCACACAAACCCTTAACTGCATTGATTCCTGTCATTAACTTGGCCATTCCAGTTTAGAATTCCGTCTCTTCTCTTCCCCATAAAAACCAAACCCTTTGGAATAAGGTTCAAGAAGTTTCATATCTGCTCTAAGAAAGGGGGGAAAGGGGGCACCTGGGTGGCTCAGTGAGTTAAAGCCTCTGCCTTTGGCTTGGGTCATGATCCCGGGGTCCTGGAATCGAGCCCCACGTCAGGCTCTCTGCTCAACAGGAAGTCTGCTCCCTCCTCTCTCTCTGCCTGCTTCTCTGCCTACTTGTGATCTCTGTCTCTCAAATAAATAAATTAATTAATTTTAAGAAAAAAAGAAAGAAAGGGGGAAAAAAGTTTTTGATTGGCAAATGGAAGTTGATATGAACAAGAGTTAAGGATCAGGAGACGTTCTCAGAATAGTTCCAAACAAGGCATTGTCAGATGCCCTCCCTAGACAAATAAAAGTTGGTCTTGGGAATGAAAGAGGTTTCATACAGCAAGTTTGCTATTTGCAATGTATGTGCATATATTATGAAAAATCAGCATGTTACACAGATCTATGCAACAAAACCACAGATACACAATGCTCAAAAACATTGTCAGTGACACATTAAAAAAATGAATGTCATATAAAAGGTAACGGTTTTACAAATATTACCTGCTTTAGAAATACATAAATATAATGAGCATGGCATTTTCTTTTAAAAAGATCTAGTGTTTGCTTGTGGAAGTGAGGAACAGAAGGGTAGTAGCTTGTATAATATTGTGAGATGATAGAGGAAGGTTCTCAGAAGGGGAGTACATTTGTAACACCAGATGTGGATGGGTGTAGCTCATAACATGCATGGTGGACTGAGGTAGCTGGTAGAGGGCTGTGTAATGTTCGTGTCTGAGCTTTGTGCATCCCTATGCAGCTCGATTCAGCTGGGTGCAGTTTTCTGAGTTCACCTGGTGTTTCTGGAAGAGGAATTTGCACATAAGCAAATGGGAAATTTGCATTATGCTTAAATTGTTTCTTAATTTATCAATCACATTGGAAAGCATTCTGTTCTCAAAACAAGTGTTATAGCAGAACTGACTGTATCTTGTGATTTCAGGTATTGTAACAACTCTATGAGCCACCTGCTCATGAATTTATAACATTTATTTCGCCATCAGGGATAAAAGCCTGAAGATTGTGAGGCTAGATTAGGAATATACGTGAACGTTTTTATATAAAGGGCAATAAGTCAATCTATTTGAAAGGGTCCTGATGGGCAGCTGAGCCTTGTGAAACAGGAGGAGGAAGGGAGGAGCACCAGATTCTTGAAGCAGGAGATGGCAGAGCATGGCCAACAAGAGGGTGAGGGGGCAGAATATGAATGAAGAGCATAACATGTCCTGTCATCCCAATTGTGCCTCGACTGGTTTTTGCTGATTTTCAACGGAGCAGAAATAAAAGCTGTTCTTGGTGGTATTTTCTTTATATCAACAGCTACAAATAAACGCAGGTTTATTTTTCAGGATTTATAAAAATTGTATTTGTTTTAACGTAAACATTACTACAAAGGTGATGCTCCCCCAACTCCAAGACAGGACAATAATTGGGAATGTAGAACACTGGGTCTGCAAAACTGCTTGAAAACAAGCAGCCAAGTGAACGTGACCTTTGCTGTCAAGAAAGAGGGGGGAATCCAGGATCTGTGACAGTGTATTATAAGCTACTCAATCCCTTCACATAGAACTACAATATCTGGCTTGTTGTGAGCCTCTGTCCCTTAAATGCTTGTCAGAATCATACTCTTCTGAAACTATGTTTGAAACATGAATAGAAACCAGAGATATCATAGAAATATAGATATAATAGAAACCAGTCCCATTATCAGACTGACTTATACAAATTTTCATAAAAAAGGAAATAAAACCAGGGTAAGTGCCCTAAAGTCATGTAAACTAGATTTCAACCTGGTAGCAGTAAGATTATCAGATCATGTGAAGATGAACATAGCATATACAGAAATAACATTAAATTATTTTATTCAGGGACGCCTGGGTGGCTCAGTTGGTTAAGCAGCTGCCTTCGGCTCAGGTTCATGATCCCAGCGTCCTGGGATCGAGTCCCATATCGGGCTCCTTGCTCCGCAGGGAGCCTGCTTCTCCGTCTGACTCTGCCTTCCACTCTGTCTGCCTGTGCTCGCTCTTGCTCACTCTCTCTGACAAATAAATAAAATCTTTAAAAAAAAAAATTATTTTATTCAAAATTTAGTTTCTTAATGTATAAAGATCCTTCTTTCAAATCATATGAGCTTAGTAGCCAGACATTGGAAAGTATCATCTTAAAAATATTAATTTACTATTTTTTAATTTAAAGGAATTAATCACTGTAGCCTAAGTTATAAATTGGATATCACTTTCATATGCAGTGTGATGGAAGGTAGCAATAAGAAATAAAATAATAAAAATAAAGTGAGGCACCTAGGTGCCTCAGTCAGTTAAGCATCCAACTCTTGATTTCGGCTCAGGTCATGAGCTCAGGTTTGTGGGCTTGAGCCCCCCTTTGGGCTCCACACTCGTGTGAAGTCTGCTTGATCCCCCTTCCTGCCCTTCCCCTGCTTGTGCTTACACTCTCTCTCGGAAAGAAGGAAGGAAGGAAGGAAGGAAAGAAAAAAAAGAAAAGAAAATTTTCTTAAAAAAATTCATAAACATATACCTCAATGGTTATCATTGTTTTTGGTTTCCAATCATATTCTTTTACCCCAAGTTCTATTTTTTTTTCTAACAACTGTTCTTTTAAAAAATAAACTTATATTTTACTAGAAAAATATGCTCTGCATAGTTCCCATAGAAGTCTTTCCTAAATTGATCTAAGCCTTGGATGGAGATATTATGCCACCAGGGAAGCAGGGGAGTGGAGGAATGATGTGTGAGATTGAAGAGCTGGGTAGGCTTCCTGGGGTCAAATGGGATCCAGAAGCAAAGATTCCATCGAGGAAACAAGAGTGAAGGTTTGTAGTCAGTATTGCCCATCATTTAAGGCACAGGAAAAAAATGGTGTGTCATGCCCAGGGAATTTCTCTAACACTTCTAATATCTATAAAAGCAAGTGAATGTAGCAATGATGTGTAATGACCACCAGCCACCCATTTAAGCCATGCTCACACTACCTAGTAGTTATGATGAAAGAGAAAAACCTGCCCTGATTTATTGCAAAGCAGTCCCTACTTGATTTAAATAACTCCTGCCTGAGACATTTAGGAAGATAAATGCAACAGACACATACAGAGACACACACAGCAACACACAGACACAGATATACACACACAAATGCCATTAACACTATATGCAAACTAATAAATTCTTTAAATGCAATATTCCGACCATGACCAGATGGTTGTGGGATAATAGACACATAGATCAAGAAGCCATAGCCACAATTCACCCATTGGAGAAGTCAGTACTTAAAGTAAACGAACAAACAAACAATCTCTATGCCTTTTAAATAACGACTGATGGTGATTTTAGACCATTTCCAATCTCTTTGACAGTTCTTTGTGGTATGTTTGTTTGTTTTGTTTTTCTACTTGCCAGAATCAGGGAATGCTGAATCTTAGCAACTGTTGTAGTCCCAGCTCCTTGCTGGATAGACGTGGATGCTAAGAGTAAGGTTAAATGCCTTGTTGTATAGCACACAGTGATAATGGTAGAACCGAGATTAGAACCCAGAAACGATGCAGTTCTCTAGTTCACAAGATATATTCAACCGAATTTTACCAGTCTAGACAATGCAGTCGTGATAGCTAATGTTATATTAAATATCAATAAGGAGAAGTTTAAATACCTTGAACCCTACATTAAGCAGTGATCAGCCTATTAAAAAATACCAGCTTTCTTTTCATTTCCGTTCATGCAACATAAGAAAAGGAGGGATGAGGTACCTGGTTGGCACAGACGGTTTACCATCTGCCTTCAGCTCAGGCTCAAGTCATGATGTCGGGGTCCTGGGATCGAGCCCCACGTTGGGCTCCCTACTCAGTGGGGACTTTGCTTCTCCCTCTCTCTCTGCCCAGCTCCCAACTCATGCTTGCTCTCTCATTTTTTCTCATTCTATCTCAAATAAGTAAATAAAATCTTTTTTTTAAAAAAAAGGGTGATAAAATATTAATGTTGTGAAATATTAGGAATTATAAAAATAAGGGGAAAAAAAGCCCACTCAAATATTTATGTCAGATATGAGGTGTCAAGGCTGGAATCCACTCCTGACTATAACCCAGCTGCTGAACTGAAGACAGAGTCGGATTCCGGGCTCTACTTTGTTTGTCTCCCATCCTATCGGCTGTGGAACATATAAATAAAGGAAGCCTTGCTTCCTGGACATCAGAGATTCCAGTGTTCCTACAGCACTCTGCAGAGGGCTGGCTGCTGAGCAGTGAGAGGGCAAGCTGGTGATGCACAGCTCCAAGGAAACCTGCTGAAACTTGTTGGCATTTCTAGAATGCATGGTTCTACAATGTATTTGCACTGTGTTCACAGCTTGAAATGTTAACTACCTGTTGATGCTTCACACCAGGACCACCACTGTCAAACTTCCCAGATTGCCTAGCTTAAGCATTTGTGTGTGAGCGTGTGTGTGTGAAACCTCCAGTAATTACTTCAGGAGGAAGTAATTGATTTGCGCCACGATAGAGCTTTTTTCTTACTTCCAGAGCTCTCACTTCTACCTTCGTGCATTGTAGTCCACATTTCGTCTGTGCCTGATGTTGAGGCGCCAGGTCCTCTCCATACGTGGAACTCCAGTGCCTAAAACGGCACTTGACTCACAACAGGAAGTAACATAAGTGTGTCGACTGCATGAGCAAAATGTTGCAACTTCCTATCAGTTTATATGTAATTGACTCCTATGTACGCAGCATTATTCCCTCCATTTTTCATCTTTTTTTAATCTCAAATATTATTTTTGCAGATTCAAAATTTAATGACTCTGTCAATCAACAGGTACTGTTTAGGTACTTACTACGTACTAAGGATTCTTATAAGTACTGGGGTTACTAGCAATAAAAAACAACAAACAAACTCTCATGAAACTCAACTAGTATGCAAATAATCAAGTATATTGTATGTTCAGACTGCTATAAAGAAGAAAGGAATAAGGCAACCATGTGAATGGAAGGGGATGCCTGGGTGGCTCAGTGGGTTGAGCCCGTGTCTTTGGCTCAGGTCATGATCTCAGGATCCTGGGATCGAGTCCCACATCGGGCTCCCTGCTTGGCAGGGAGCCTGCTTTCTCCTCTCTCTCTCTGCCTACTGGTGATCCCTCTCTGTCAAATAAATAAATAAAATCTTAAAAAAAAAAAGAAAAAGAAGGAATAGAGGGTAGAATGATATTTTATTTTATTTATTTATTTTTTAGAATTTTACTTATTTATTTGACAGAGAGAGATCACAAGTAGGCAGAGAGGCAGGCAGAGAGAGAGGAAGGGAAGCAGGCTCCCTGCTGAGCAGACAGCCCAATGCTTGGCTTGATCCCAGACCCCAAGATCATGACCTGAGCCGAAGGCAGAGGCTTAACCCACTGAGCCACCCAGGTGCCCCTAGAATGTTATTTTAAATAAAAGTTAACAAAAGAATTTGTTCCCAAGATGACAGTTGAACAGAAACTGAGAGTGAGAGCAGTAGTTCAGTGAACATATCGACAAAGAACATGCTGAAAAGTGGAAACCATAATTGTAAATGCCCTGAAAGTGCATTGATGCACTGGAAGGAAAGCAAGGAGGCCAATATGGCTGGAGCCACCTGGCTTTGGAGGAGAGTGGTTGCAGAGGAAGTCAGAGAAGAAACAGTGGCGAGAAAATGTGATTGTATATCAGGAAGATATGGGATACTCTTAACGAAAAAGCAAAATGGTTTTACCAATATTTTAGAAAAGACTTGTTTCTAGCTGCTGCATAGGGTACAGACCACAGTAGAGGGGTAAGCGTGGAAGACCACTCAGTATATAGATTGTTAGGGCAGCAGTAACAAAGTACGATAACCTGGGTTGCTTCAATAGCAGAAAATTATTGTCCCCAAGTTCGGGAGGCTAGAAGTCAGAGAGCAAGGTGTCTGCAGGGTTGTTTCCTTTTGATGATAATGAAGGAATAACTCTTCAGTGTCCCTCTCCTATCTTCTGATGGTTTCCTGGAAATCTTTGGTACTCAGCCTATAGATAACATCACTGTGATCTTTACCTTCATGTCACATGGCAGTGTCCTGTGTGCTTGTCTGTCTCTGTATCTAAATTTCTTATGATTATAAGGACATTAGGCATATTGGATTAGGGTCCACCCTAAAAACCTCATCTTCATTCAACTACATCAACAAAGTCTATTTCTGAAAAATAACACTGAGGTGATCGGGATGAGGACTTTAATTTATCCTTTTAGGGAAACAATTCAACTCGTACCATCGCGCTAAGGAAATAATCCAGTCCAGAGATAATAGAGGCTTTGACCAGAGCACAAACACTGGAAGGAGAGAGAAGTGGTCAGTATAAGGATTATTTTGAAGATAGAATGAATGGATGTTGTTGATTAATTGAGTGTGAGAATGAGGAATAGAGGGAAGCACAGGACACTTAAGATTTTTTGGCCTGAGAAGACTGAGTCAGAAGCAGATGTGTGAAGGAACGTCTAATATTTGTTTTTGACATCTTGACATGCTACTAATGATACCTGGTTAGATTTCTAAGCAAAGATGTTGACAAAACACTTGGATATATGTATAAGTCTGGCTTTATAGCTACGACAACACATAATCAACCTAGTTCAACTAATACTTACTAGAGATGAGGAGGTCAGTATATTTTAAAAGGTTCCTTTAAAGATAATATAAAAAGCCTTATTTCAGGCCACTGAGACATATAGTAGGTAAAAAACAACACTCGCATCTTTTGACTTCCGATCCAGCATTTTCTCCATTATCGTACCAGGCTTTCATCAGCATTTTTTAGTTCCACATGCAGGTAGTAAACAGCAGTTGGTAGCCGAATGCAACAAAAATGTAAATAATTTTAATTCGGGGCCCAGCAGTTGGGTGACAACGTTTCCAGCATGAGGTCTTTGTTCTCCAGTATATTATCACAAAATTTATAAACACGATAACACAGTCAAAAATATCTCAAGCTAGAATAATTCTAGAAGTTGAAAGGTTCCTTTTGCCTCTATTAATTTTCAGAGCTCTGATCCATGATGTTGAGGCTCTGTTACCTTGAAGCAAAGAAACAGAATCATATATTCAACCCTCCTGCTTGCTTCTGTTACTTGGCAGCTGACTCAGTCCCTGTTGAGGCAAAGAGAATGTTTTGTCCATTTGAAGATTTGAAATCAGCTTTCTATGTTTGGCCCTCTGACTAAATTTACACTTCAAGAGGTTTTGAAAGATATGATCAGTGCGCTGGTCTTCCTCTAGCTTTGAACAAAGTTTCCCTTTTTTTTTTTTTTTTTTTTGCAAGTTCAAGATTCCCGTACTTTTAATTATTTTCATTTTGCAATAGAATATTTATAAAAAATGACTACAGAAAATGATGCAAAGTGATATTACTTATAATATGCACATATATTTTACATATCTGTAACCTTTCTGCAGAAGAAATACGGCATAATGTTTGGTGGGTCTCTTTACAATCATTTTTAACTATGGTGGATGGGTATTTTATTGTGAGTACTACAGCACTTTTTTATTCATCATTGTAGCAGTTGATTACCTGAGACCTATAAAAAATAATCGAGTGAGTCCAGGAAACTGAAAGATGTTAAATCCATCAGAAGGTTTATGCTGTTAAGGTATTGCAGCTCTGAACCCGCTCTAAGGTTGCTGGGGATAGTGGTAGTTGTATTCTTTGACCATGGCCAGGAGATCATCAAGCAGCCTATGTGAATCTCAGAAAGACAAGAGATAGAATAGGTTTCCATGTATTGATATGTTATAAATATTCATATGCACTTAACGTTCAGGGAGTCAAACTCAATCAAAAACAGCTCTTAAATGTACCAAATTTCATCCCCTCTAATGCTTTTAATTAGCAAATTCTATCACTACCCAAAGGAGACAAAGAACAGAGAGTTCCCGTTGGGTCCCTTTAGCCAGAGTATTTGACTCATTTTGTTTTAAATCCTGCTAATAAGATTTTGGAGATCAATTGCATACACCAAAACATACTAAAGGTTGCATTCTGGACACAAGCTTAATATTGATAGATGCTAAATTCCAAGCTAATAATAAAGGATATTTTGTCCTTCACATTAAAATGTCACAAAAGAATTTCATTAGAAGGTAACATGAGCTGCTTACTTACGAACATATAGTCTTCAAGGTATTTTCTATGAAAAACATTTAAAAACAGCAACAGTGTGACATCCCGGTTACCCATATGCACTCATTACTATGGTGAGAAAAAAAATGATGGAGACAAACACACTTGCAATTTTTATGTTACACTGATAAATTCCATCTGCTTGGAATGAAAGTCACATCTTTTGTGTTTAAGGGATAAAGGCAGTGTTATAGATTACAGCACCCTGAAGGCACTTGTGGCAGGTGCAGTAATTTAAGTCATCCTAAACGCTCACTAAGGCAGTCACAGTATGAGGCCAGGTGGGTAAAAATACCAAGCAAAGTAGTTTTGAACCACTTTGCTTTTCTAACAGTCTTGAAAAACAGAAGAGATTTTCATATCTCTCAGGTGGCTTGGATATGACCTCAATGGAAAGCAGAGAAGGTATTCTCAAATTCCTTCCAGCCTGGCCCTTTGATTCTATGGATTAGAAATAAAAATCAAGCTAACTTGTAGATACACATATTCATCAGCCACATTGTCCAGTAGAGGGCGCTAGAAAGGCAGTACGACAGTGTAGGATCAGATTCCTATCTTAAATGATGACAGGTAGATCTTTTAAATAAAGAAACATGGAAAGACTTTTTTTTTTTATAAGCACACATTAATCTGTAAGGTTTGACATTTATTCTTCAAATGCAATGTGAAATTGTCATTACTTTTGTTTTCAAAGTTTAACTTTTTAAATTAAGATATCTTGTCATAATGTGTTCCTTCAACAGTCAGTAAAAGGAACCAAATTCCTGTAACATGATTGCAGTATTCAGTTTACATTGTTTTTATTAATTCCCATTGGTTCCTGTTGAGAAGGGAGGAGAGATTAAATGATTTCTGGACTTCAATATTCTCTTCTAAATTTAAACACTGAAACTGTGAATCCAAATTCGGGGGGCTTTTATTTTCTAAGAATGATATTTATTGAATGTCAAAAAGTTCAGAGCATTATTCAAATATCCCTTCCAAGAGCCCCTGTTTATGTTATAAACCACATTTATAACATGGTTTCTATATTATACATAAATACACTACAAACAAATATTGGCAAATGGTCTCAGATGGCAACTATTTTTCCCCTAACTTTATAAATTTTATGAAGACATTTAGAAAAAAAAAAAAAAAAGTAGAAAGTTTGAGAAAATGTCCTGAACAGAACTGAATTTCAGAATGTTACAAAAGGAATGTGAAAGTTAGCCAGGGAAGGGTATTTTAGATAAATGGTAAATATAAATAACCTAAAAAAGGGCATGTTCTATGTTATTTCGTGCTGCCTTACCTCTTCCCAGGGACCAAGCTTACAAGCTAATGGCAACTGGCCTTCACCTGGTGTGGTACATTCCTCTCCAATAAATAAGAGTATCACATATAACGCTCCATACTCTTTGTACAACCACTTGGACTTATATCAAAGAACACCCTGAAGACCAAAAAAAGAGCAGGCATATGTGAACAATATTAATAAATACAACTTGCTAGAAATTCTGAATTTTAACATTCCTGCAGTTTTGCATTAAGGACCACTCAGACCTTGGTGGACATTTGCATTTTTTTTTTTTTTTTTAATTTGGTAGAATTTACAACATCTGCAATCCTTGGAAAGGTCAAAAACAAAGGCCAGGCATCTGTACACATCTTATCTGAAAAACGGCTCAATCTCTCTATATTTTTAATTCTAATTTTGTCCAATTTCATATTCTTCAGGAATGCCAACAATCATAGAGCTGCATCTGCTGACCAGTTACAGCTGCGCCCATGAGGGTGCCTGCCGGTGATCTGTCTTCTCTGTGTGGGGAGGGCATTTCTCTCAAGGAAAACAGAGAGCCACAAGAACCATACTTTTCTTATCCCCTCACTGTTCTGTGAAATGATTAGTCATCATCCCAGTGGTTGCTTGGTTTCTCTAAGTCTTATTTGGAAGCTGCTGAGATGTAGTCAGATGCAAACACCATGATACGGAAGCATTTAAACACTGGCGACGGACAGCACGGCATCAGCAGCTGAGCACTTTTATCTCAAGCCCTAGACAGCGAGGCAGCAGAACAGAGCCGTTTAACTCTGGGGGACAGCAGTGAAAAGTGTGGCAGCATATGAGAGCACATGCTGTAACAGGCTGACAGACAACATTTGGCTTATATCAGGACAAGGGCTCAAAAGCGATGGAAAGACAGAAAATAAGCTTCTAATTTCCTTCCTAGAAATTAGGTCCAGCTTCTGACTACTGTTCTGTGTAGGTTGGGGTTTTTGAATACATAAAAGCAGATGGACTCTAATTCATATCTGGTAATGTTTTTTTTTCTTTCTTTATTTCTTTTTCTTTTTTTTCCCTTTTAACTTCTTCAGTGTGACTCTTTTCAGTCTGGCTAGAAAAAAATAATCTCTATTTTTCAAATAACCAGTTTCATGACTCAACTGCACACCTTCATATATATATATATATATATTCCTTCAAAAGTACCTACTATGGACCAGGTACTTTTTAGTTGCTAGGGATATATCAGTGAACAAAACAGACAGATGTTCCTGCTGTCCTAGAGCTTACTATCAAAGTGTGGTGACAGAAAATAAATGTGCATGAAATATATAATGGACCAGATGGTATGCAGGCCATGTAGCAAAGTAAAGCAGGGAATAGAATAGGGAATGCTAACCCATGTTAGGGGAAAGTTGCACTTTTTTCTTTTATTTATTTATTTATTTATTTATTTGAGAGAGAATTTGTGCACGCAAGCAGGAGGAGAGGCAGAGGGGGAAGGAGAGAGATAAGCAGACTCCACACTAAGCACGAAGCCTGACATGGGACCCATCACAAGACCCCAAGATAATGACCGGAGCTGAAACCAATAGCTGAACACACAAATGACTAAGCCACCCAGGGACCCCAGGAGAGAGTTGTACTTTTAAATAAAGTGATAAAGGAATAAAAGTGGGGGAACCATACCCTGTAACTGTGTGTGTGTGTGTGTGCGCGCGCACATGTGTGAGCAGGTATATAGTGGGGATGCATGTTCTAGATAGAAGGAAAAGCAATGTCAAAGTGACTAAAGCTGTTGCTTTGTTGCTTACTTCTAACCAAGGACTGGTATCTGCCTTGCTTCCCACTTCTCTTTCTTCCTCCTTTTATTTATTTATTTTTATTTCATAAACCTTTGTTGAACATCTGTCACAGGTATACTGTACCAGCCACTGAAATAACTAAAATGGGTAAAATGCTGTCCTGAGCAGATTCACAGTCTGGAGGAGTCTATAGGTAAATATCTTTAGCGAGTCATTCTTGCTTAAAGGTTTCCTGCGATTTGTTTCCTAGACTATTTTGAGGTAATCACATATTTCCTTCCCTTCACCCAGCACTCCTAAAAATATCTGAACTGGGAAAGGCATTCTGGTCACTTAATTATTTTGGTATGTTTAATTATTTGGAAGCTTCCTGCTTCTAAGATAGAGGCTAGGTCTCTCCAAGCTCATCTGACAACATATGGAAAATCCCAAGTTCCTTGTGTAGGGCCCTACCTCCCGTTTCTGCCAGAATTGCTGAGTCAAGGGTCGTTTTTCAGTCTCTGACCCGCTGCCCCCATTCTGCATCTCCTCTGCTAAGGCTCTCTCCTTGCACCTTCTAGACTGTTCTCCCCTTGTGACTCCCCTCCTCTCTTGACCCTTGCATTGCCTTCAGAACTCAAATTCCTTTCCCTCCACTGAGCACTGTTCTGCTATTTCTGATTTTGATTCCCACACTCAGCTCCAAGGGCCTATTTTACATATTCGAGACCTATATAGGTTTTCCGCTACGCTAAAATAGGTTTCAACTGTTTGAGCCACCTAGAATTTTTTTTTTTTTTTTGTAAAGCTCACCTAAAAGGACATTTTGATTTCAAAAATATTTTTTCTTTATAGAATAAAAATGGCATTCATTCAGAGATTGGTGTATAAAATCAGTAAACTCCCTTTCCGCCCATGTGTTTGTATTTCTGATTTATAGCAACAAGTTCCAAGCCACTAACAACATGGGCAAGCCTTTTGTACCCATCCCCGTCCCTGTGCAGCAGTCTCCTGGGATAGTTCTCTTTCCCCCTCTACTCAAATCTACTGTTTGTCACATTTAGGTGTGACCCACGCTGTGTCCTTTGGAATGAGCAGCTTTACCTATTGCTGGGCCTCACATATTCCAGGGGATAGGGTCACAAGCTCAGGCAAGGTTTCTTTACCACTGGCTTCACTCCTTAGTCTTTACAGCCAGCAAGAGAATCACCTCAATCCTTCCCTATGCCTTCTCCACCTCAAACCAGAGATGTGCCCTTGTCCACATCCTACAACACATGGGCTTTCAGCTGGAAGTTCTCTCTTGACCTCACTGTTCGATGATTCCCACAATGTGGCCTCAAGTTAGAAATCCAGCCCTAGAGAACAGAACTTGGGAACCTTACATGGATCTTAGTAGTTAACTGAGATCGAAGTGCAACAGATGAGAAGATGGAGGAGGAAAACAAGCTTTCTCTGTTCTTATTGAGCTGGATACCATGGAGACTGAAATTCTCTGCTGCTTAAATTCAGGATCGCTTCCTTCAGGGGTACTGGGCCAGGGCCAAGGGGGGAAAGCATTCCTCTGTGACTGGGCTGGAGAAAAGAGGAAGAGAGATTTTTTCACAAGGATTCTCCCTCCATCAGGTATGAATAGCAGTCACAAATCCTGCAGGGCACAATGTCAACTTTATTCTATTAACCCAGCTCAGTCTCCTCTCTGAGGCTCAGTCGAGGCAGAAAGATATTACTACCAAGTGTGTATGTTTTTTTTAGCAGAATTTTACATTAGACTTTCACTATCCAGTGCAAGCCTTTCTTTCTGAGGTTCCTCTAGGCAAGTATTAGCTAGACCCCTTGCACCATGTGAAGGAGCAGGACTGCCATACTTTCCCTTAGCCCATCAGTCTACTTTCTACTCTGGATCCCTGACCACTAGCTCTACTTCTTACTGTCAGGGCATTTAGCTGAAGACTCCTGCACTCTGCACTGGGAATTAGAAGACTTGTTTTTCCCCTTTTTCTTCAACCTCCAAGAAACCCTTATTTATACAGGATGAGAGCAATTTTCTCTCCGCCTATACTGGTGCACCATCAATGTCTTCTTCGTGTCATGCTTACTTGAGGTTACTTCATTGAGGTCTCAGCCTTCAGAATGTTTCCAGAATTTCCTTTAAACCTCACAGCCTGTTCCCTTTGGGATTGTCCCAACATCATACAAATGTCCGATATTGAGCAGAATGTGTTCTGGTATCCCAGAATTGGGATGGATCTGGTGTCCAAAGCTTAGGTTAGAAGAAAGAGAAAGAAGAATAGGAGGAGGAGGAAGAGGAGGAGGAGGAAGAGGAGGAGGAGGAGAAGGAGGAGGAAGAGGAACAGGAGGAAGAAGAGGAAGGGGAGGGGGAGGAGGAGGAAGAAAAAGAAGAAGAAGGAGGGGAGGAAGGGGAAAAAGGAATGAGGGGGAAGAAGAAGGTGGGGGAGGAAGAGGAAGAAGAAGAAGGAGGAGGGAGCACCTGGGTGGCTCAGTGGGTTAAAGCCTCTGCCTTCGGCTCAGGTCATGATCCCAGGGTCCTGGGTTCGAGTCTCACATCCGGCTCTCTGCTCAGCAGGGAGCCTGCTTCCTCCTCTCTGTCTCTCTGCCTGCCTCTCTGCCCACTTGTGATCTCTGTCTGTCCAATAAGTAAATAAAATCTTAAAAAAAAAAAAAAGAAAAGAAAAGAAAGAGGAAGGGGAGGGGGGAAATAGTAGTGGTAGTAGTAGTACTCATGGTGAAGGAAGAGGGCAAGGAAGAATACAAGGGAAAAGGAGGGAAGGAAGGAAGGCAGACCGACATCAGTAGAGAGCAACCACTCTGCTGAAGTTCATTAAGAATTTAAAATAATAGACTCACTCCCTGCAAACATCATTCAAGTTGTTTACCCCCAAATCAGGCTATATAATCTAAAAGCAAACAATCAGCTGGGAAGGGAGAAAGAAATCTATAGAATCTGAAATTGTCAGTCTGATTGTGAATGCAGGGGCTTTCTCATTTGCTTCCTGAAGAAGGAAAAATAAAGGCATGCTTCTTTCCACTCCTGGCCACTGAGAGGTCCATTACAAGAGTCACTCATACAGACGCAGGGGGCCGGAGACAGGGGACACTGACATACGACTCTCTGGATTGGTGTTTATGTAAGTGGTAGGCAAATGAATTGCCTTAAATAGGAGAATGAAGAATTGTAGAAAGGGTAGGGGTAGGAAATAGTGATGGAGTGGTATATGCTCTGTACATTTGGCATGATAAGGTTGTTTGAGTTGTTTGAGTTACTGGAAGTCAGGTCAGTGGAGATCTATCTAGCCAAGATCCCTCCCAAATAGAATGGGTGATAAGGAGACACAACGGCAAATGACTTGAGGCTAAACACCGTTGGGGAGCTGAAGAAGGGCTTTGAGAAAACAGCTCAGAGCTGATTTCTCGGAATCATTCTACAGGTAGGCATTATGTGGTAGTGAGGATCAATAGCAGTGATGGCAGGAGCAGATGGGAAATGTCCATAACTTTTTTCCCCTTGGCAATGGAGTTCAGGTGAACTTCTTATTTTCCAAAAAGTTTAATCCCATGGATTTCTTGAGTAATTTTCAGGAGAGAGAAAAAAAAATTCTTAAAAGTGTAATAATAAACTCCCTAAGAGTTTGACAAATGGAGAAATAACCAGTCTAATTACATTTAGAGACATAAAGGAATATGAGGAATGCTAAGTCCATCTTCAAAATATGAGAAACCCTTTATAGCTACCTCTATGAATAAATCCCAAAATATATGACTCCAGATTCCATCGTGTTATAGGCAAAGACCAGCCAGTATCATCTTCTATATGTTTTTTTTTTCTTTTTCTGCAGCTGATGTAAGGTGCTATCCCTGTAGGTGGTATTTAGCTTAAAGATGTACAGTTTGGCTTTGGTGCGGCAAGGTAATAGAGGGATTTTATAAATTTCATTTTCAATATTTAATAATACTGATACTTTATGTTAAATAAGTATTTAAAAGAGAAGGGTATCTTCCTATCCTGAACCTGTACCCTCACTAGCAGCAATCAGCAATCATCATAGCTGGGCCACCAAGTTTGCAGATCACACCTTCCAGGACAAAATGAGGTTTAGGGAAGAAGAGAGATTTCAGAAGACTGATTCTTACCTCATATATCTTCCCAGGTTATCGCCTAAATATTATGAAAGACAGGTATTCTGACAGAATGTCTGTGAGTAGAGAAAATCCCCAGAAGTACTTTATGCTTCATAAAGAATGAAAAGGATGGGGAAGAAATACTGAGAATCTGTTCTATTCTGCTGTCAATGAAGGGACTGGGCATGGGACTCACCAGATGTAATGGGTCAGGAGAACATTGAAGTATGAAAGTTGGCTCTTGGGCCCTAATAAGGAAACTTCAAAAAGATGTCATTCATTCAAAATGACATAAAAAAGATGCCAGATTGAGAAACTTCTTTTCAAAACTATCAAGTCAGTATATTCAGCCTACTCAACTTTTCTTCTACGTCTGGTGTCCCAGCTCCACACCATGGGTAATTACTGGGAGGGGAAGGGGCACATCCCACTGTTTGGTTACTGAGAGAAAAAGGATCCACAATCAGGGCAAGTGATGCCCCAGTTCCCAGGAGGACTCTGAATTAATGTCCTTTGGTGTGGGAACAATTTACCAACTTGCAGACTGTGTAGTGGGTTGTAAGAAAAAAAGCAAAATAGTCTGTGTATTTCAGCAGGTAATCTTGGTGGTTCAAAGATAATTGAAATATCTCACTGATACTCTTAATTGAAGATAGGTTGACTTTTTTAGGTGTTTTAAGTGCATATATAGATATAAGAATTAAGACAAATGAAAAAAATATTTTTTATTATCTCATTATTTGTTACAAATCTTTCATTTAATTAGTCCCAGAGTGTAGGTTGGCGAATGTTATAAAAAATACGATGGCATTATCTTTGTGTTTCAGTCCAGATAATATCACTTAGAATTTAAAGCAATTTAAGATTATTTTGCCTTGCTGAAAAGAAAGATATTCAGTGCCTTTGTTCTTAGAAATAGATTGTGCTCACACTTCATTCTTTCATAAAAGATCAGAGTTTTCTAGGAGATATATAATAATCCTAGATATGTAAAGAACTGACATTAAGAAAAGAGATAAGGAGCAATCTCATCTATAAAGGATATCGTTTTAGGGTTTAAATACCCTCAAAAATACGTAATAGATCTGAAATTTCTTAAAGTTTCCCACTACCAAAACAAACTGAATAGAAATTAGCATGAGATCATCGATCAAAATCTAAAACCCAAGGTCCTGTATATTGCATAGCGTATGTTTACTACCTAAAAAGAAATAACCCACTGAGGTGTAGCAGACACACTATCACACTGTCTCTCAATAAAGCATTAAAATAATCACCTGGTTAGAGTAGTCAATCACACAAAGTAATGACTTGCACAATGTGTTGAATATTTTTCCCATTGCCACTATCCAATTGATAATATAAGAATAAATATTATTATAATGTTGTCAGGACTAAAATCAATTTTATCTATATTTCAAGATATATTCACATTCATAGAATTTTCTAAGTACCTCTTTGTTTTAGCTACTCCCCTAAACCTACAGAAGAGTTCTTGCTGCAGGCAGATTCATAAAGTTAATATGTTTCATTAAGCCCATGAAATCCTAGACTAGATGAGTTGAGTGCCAGAGACGGGCAATGTGGTAGCCTGCCCTGGAATCATATGCTTCACTGCCTAAGAGCGAGTTTACCTGAAGGACAAGTTTAACATCTTTGGAACAGGACCAGAGGTGTGCAACATGTCAGTGAAAGAGCTCTCCTCACAAGAGGGCTGGGTCTTGAAGTTAGGAGTGTCAGAGGAGAAATGAGCTGTGAAGAGAGACCTCTCTATCCTGGGAAGATGTAGTATCGAGGGGAGTAGTACGGTGTTGCAAATTTCAGATTTTCTGATCTTCCTACAAGCTGCTATAGAGATGTTTATATGAGTTTGATATAGGAAGATAATGGTGGTAGATCTGAACAGAAGTCTATTGTTAACTTGTCTGTATATTCCGCTCTCAGAAAAAAGTAAGAACTGAGCACCATGCTAGAAGAATTGAAAATGTATATATCTGAAATCAAGAGAAGGTTTTATGCAATGAAAGTATAAGTCAGCTTGCTCAGTTTAAATGTAAGTTTAATGCAAAATTTGTCTCCTGTAGTGGCAATGTTGGAGGGGTGCCTACTGCTTACTGCTTGTACCTAGTTTTATAAAGCAGAGTCACAGTGACAACTGATAGCAAATGACTACACTCAAACAATAATGCAGGCTACTATCAGTATATTTGGAGCTTAGGGATGTAGCAGACGGTTGCAGAGTTGTTTATTTTATTTTTATTCCTCAAAGACAGGTAGTTCTAAATTTCATAGGTCCGATTATCTTGGCTAGAAATAGCCAGCAAATTATTCTGGCCTCTGTGGTCCACATGGTTTTAGAGTTAAGGCCCTGATCTGAGGATCTGACCTACAGCATGAGAAATGATTAACATAATTACCATAGAATCTCTATTTTAGTTCCAAACTGTGAAGGATCTGAGAATGACCTGCTTGCAAGCTACCAAGTTAGTTTGCTTTTCATATATGTATATAGCCAGGAACACAGAGCCGAAAGCCAGAGACCCAGATACCCTTTTTTTTTTTGCTGTGAAACTCACAGCAAAAAGCAGTAGCCAGAGCAATAACTTAGTATTGAATCCCCATGACCCAAGCCCCATGGGGCAACATGATGAGGGCAAAATGTTTACTTCTGCATGCAGTGGTTTGCATCACAGTGGAGGACCCCGAAAGTAAAAGATGCAAAGCTTTTATGGCTATTGGCACATCTGCTTACCCTTCTCTCCAGAGAAAGAATGAATGTTCATTACCCTAGAAAGCAAGCAAATGCTGCTGACAAGGGGTAGGAGACTTCAGCTGATACATAGTATTAACCATCACACTTTACTGTCCTAACATGTCTCTGGGTGTCTCTATCTTTAGGGATAATTCCTATAGCTCCCAAGACATGTTTGTTCTTCAAGAGGACCTCCACTCTATAGGAACACAAGATATCCATGAACCATTGCTTCCTTATACTTCATTGAGAAATTTAGGGTCAGGTGGTGACTGATACAAGCCTTCATATATCTGATCATATAAGGAAGGTTAACTGACAAGATATCATTACTGTGGAGGGAGTTCTTGATAACTTATTTCTTCAAGTAACTGTGATGGATTCTTTGTAGTCGAGGTTGTCAAATTTCTGTCTACAATAAGCTTAGCAGAAACAGTTTGCTGAGAGACTTAAAGTTATTTGACTCTTCTCTCAGCAGATAACTTCCTTACTTCAATTGTTTTTATTCTCACCTTTTTATATGCAAGCAAAATTACTTTTGTTTTTGTAACATACAAGTTTCTATTTTTGAAGTGAACAGATCTTAAGCATACAGTTCCAGGAGGTTTGACAAATGCATACACCTGTATGCAACACATTATAGAATGTTTCCATTACCACAGGAATTTCCTTCATATCCTTCCCTAGTCAAACAAATCTTGCCCCCAACAGAGGCAATGGCCATTCTGTCATTAGTAACCTCCCTGAATCTTTACTCCCATCTTTGAAGGTTACGTTCATCTCCTTGAGCACATCATTCTCAAATGGAAACTATTTTTTTTTCTCCCTTACTCTACATATCTCAAAGCCTGGAGCAGAATAAATGTTCCATTTCATTAAATGGCCCTACCAACTACTTAGTTTCTCAGGTCTGTAAAAAGAACTCATCCTTGATTCTTTTCATTTTCTTTCCATTCCACATCTAATTTGCCATCCTTTGCACTGTAACAGCACTGGACCTCACCATCATTTCATTTCTCATCTGGATTTGTTCAACAAAATCCTATGACATCTCTCTACCTCTTCTCTCATCTGTGAAATGTGAAATGATGCCAATATTTAGCATCATAAACCAAATCATGACCTTCCCTGGCATAAGACCCTCTATTGTTTATCATTACAATCTGAATGCAATCCAAATTCCTTATCATGATCTTTAAGACCATACACCCCTGAATCTTGCCCATTTTTCTGATTTTGTTCCCTTTACTGTGACCTGTATACTACTTTCCAACTCACACTAAACTTTCTGTGTCTCTATGACAACTTCTTTCTCCACCAAATAAGAAATACCCCCCTCTAATGTCAGCTTAAAGCATTTGAAGATTGGTTTGACTTATAGCTCATAGATTTGATAAAAGACATGACCTGGTTAATCAATACCATCTCTTACCCACCAATATCACACTTAGTGAAGCCGTTGGAACTTGAATGAAAAAGAGTTCAAATGAAAGAAAGGATGAGTGAGGAGTGGTAAGATATTTCAGCTCCAGCAGGAGAATCTGAGGGAGGGAAGACTAGCTGGTACTAGCCTGTGTTCCCTTGGAAGTTCTGGATGAGAGGAAATGAAAGTGTACTTTACTTTTGTCCTCTGGATTTCTAAGACTTGGCAGCTACGTTGTTGCAAAAGCAGGGTGTTTCTATACTTGCAGGGGAGCTGGTGGGTGGGGAGGGCTGACCACCTTTTCTGTATGATCACCAATGCCAGAAGAGCTAAACAGAAAAAATGGAAGTGAATCTGCCCAAGCTATAAATGATATTTTCTATGCCAAGAAAACAGATGATGACAGCTCCAGCAGCTGATAACAGCAAAAACATTGGGTCTAAATCCAGACAAGTCCTAGAAGGAGGTCTCTCCCTTGCCCATACCTTGTTTATGCAAGTTCCCTACAGCATGGCTGCCAACTGAGTGGGAAGACAGAAGAAATTTGGAAGTTGGCCTTTGAAATGAGTCCCCGGGGCTTTGAACTGGGGCTGAGTTATAGCCCTTGAAGTTATCTAATCACTGATTTTTGTTTTATTTCCTTGAAAATGTGTATACTAATTTGCTTACCACTTGCCAATCTGTATGGCGAGGCTTAAAGTAATTCTAATAATAATATATTAAGAATATCCAAGTTAGTCACTGATAAAGTATTAAGCTTGCTCACAAAACCCAACTATCACAACTGTTATTAATGCCGAACTTTTTTTTTTTTTTAAGATTTTTTATTTATTTATTTG
Source organism: Mustela nigripes (assembly GCF_022355385.1). Lineage (NCBI taxonomy): Eukaryota > Metazoa > Chordata > Mammalia > Carnivora > Mustelidae > Mustela > Mustela nigripes. The sequence goes on from NC_081561.1 coordinate 111,827,100, forward strand.
ACAGAGAGAGATGACAAGCAGGCAGAGAGGCAGGCAGAGAGAGAGGAGGAAGCAGGCTCCCCGCTGAGCAGAGAGCCCGATGTGGGGCTCCATCCCAGGACTCTGGGATCATGACCCAAGCCGAAGGCAACAGCCCAGCCCACTGAGCCACCCAGGCGCCCCTAATGCCGAACTTTTATTAGACACAAACTTGGTGCCAGGAATCTGCAAAGTTCTTTTGATACATTTTTTAATTCAATCCTCAATTCAAGTTGTCATAGAGACACAGAAAGTTTAGTGTGAGTTGGAAAGTAGTATACAGGTTCTGAGGTAAATCTAATTAAAATCAACCTCATTTTGCAGATGATATAACTGAAGCACAGATAATATGAATAAATTTCCCAATTTTACACAGCTAGCAAGTGACAGAAATAAGATAGCAATTCTTGTTGCCTTCTTAACTACTGTGTAATATTTCTCCATACAAATCGATCTACTGTCCACATACTTTATATATATTTGTATAGAAGTGTACAAAATAGCCCCTCCAAATTATTTTCTAGAAGCACTTAAACCTTCTTTCAAAATGATAGTTTTATTTACTACTATTTCTATTCTTCTTAACTAGATTATCTATGTACTTATTTAATTTGGTTTAAAAATAACCAGTTAACAATAAAATAACCAGTTTTTGGATTTGTAAATCAACTTTACTACTTATCTATTTTTTGCTTCTGTCTAAATAATTTCCTTATGTTTATTTTCAATTATTTTCAAAGATTTTCAAGTGATTTAATGCTTAGAAATTAAGAATATTTTCCTGAGTAGAGCTTCAAAACTCTGTAAAGGTTTTAGTATACTAAGTTCTTACTTCATAAATAGTTTGTAAATATGACTTTGACTTCTTTGTTCATAAAATTATTCTGATATTTGTTTTAAAATTTTCTATCAGCTTTGGTTTTAAAATAAATTTTGTAACAAACTAGTTTCATTAGGTATGTTATTCAGCATCTATGTAGTCATATTTATTCAGATTCATATAAGCTTCAGGTCCTGATACTAGCATGTTCAATTCTATATCTAATATAAATTAATTGATCCTACAGGGGCATAAAAATGTTATATGTATAATTAGCATCCTCAAAATATGACCTATTTAATTCATGCTTTTCTGATTGATGGAAGAGCCAAAAATTTACTATTTATTGGTATTTTATCTGCTGAGGAAATTTTCTACCTGCATAAACTATCAATACAATGAGGCTGTAGATATCCACAAAACATAAAGTAAATGCATGGCTATGGAAGGGGTATGGAAGAAAGAGACCAGAAGTAAGGGGCATCCCCTAAACAGCATCTCAGCCACAACCAAGGAATTTTAAGGGAAGAAGAAGGAGCCAAATAAGGTTGGTCTAACCTCCAGGAGAAAGAAGTAAAGGAGTCCTGTCTCCAAACTCCTAGGCTTCTAGCTTCTGGAGTTTCTGAGCTAACAACCTCACAGCCTGATTACAGAATGCAGATGGATTCTAGATCATACCAATGGGCAACAAAAGGGTCAACCCCTGTCACCTGTGGAAGCCAGATTTTTCGAAATGTGAGTGAAAGAAAAGTTTCCTATTAGAAGAAAAGAAAGGAACAAAGTGAAACAAAATGAAAGAAAATAAAATTCAAAAAACAACATGAAGATTCAAGAGTGTACTTCTCAAATTGTATTGTATTTTGAGTGGGCAGTATTGATTAGAAAAGTAGATCAAAGAAGAAATCAGAAAGTCATCAAAGTATGAGGAAAATGGAATAATTTAAGTTGAAAATTCAGAAGAAATTGTATCAGTCAGCAAGACTTATGAAAAATAAAACAGAATGAAAATGGAGAAACTGCAAAAAGAGTATAGTCTTATGAGCCAACAACATACTACAACTAAGCCAAGTTGCCTCCGGCTTTCACAGAAAGGGTTGCTGTGAACAGGCGTCACTCCATGTGGCCTGCAAAGGGAACCTACTCCTCCATCTGACTCTACCGGAATGAGAAATCCATAGGCAAATGAAGTAACAGTAGTCATGGACAGAATTTCTGGTGGTCTGATTTGCTTCTTCTACTTTGAGAAGACATTTGGAAGGGATTTATATAGCAACAAGTAAGGTCAAAGGGAAATACATTATTAATAAAGTTGTTAACTTGAGCCTGCGTACTTATGACAATTTATGCACCTGATGCATTTGTTTTGTCTTTCCCTCCAACTTTGGTTACCACTGGTGAGGGTACTACTAATCTGGTAGTTGCATCTATAATTTTTCTCTTGTTCAGGTCAATGATATCACTGGAATATTCTTTGTGATATGACTGACCCTTATTATGTGGCTTTGAACTGAGCACTTGGAACAGTGATATTACTCTTTGGCCAAATGTAGAAGAAATGGGTTTGTTCAGATTGGGTAGGCAGATTGTAACAAGTCATCAACATCATCTGTAGCAGTCCTGTCAGTTAATTATGGGGCGTGCATTTTCTTAATGAATAAATTCTTTTCAGTGCACAATATCTCAGCTTTCTCTCTGTGACACATTCTAAGGATGAGAGAAAGAGTAAGAAAACCAGCTCTGTGCCCATTGACTTAAACATGGAGCTATAATACATAACCTTGGGCACAAATTAAGGAAAGTGTATAGCTGAAGATACCCATTCTAGCCCTGGTACTGAGGAATTTATCATCCTTGTCACTGACATTTATTGAGCTCTGAGCCACTCTATGTTTTAAATCATGCAATCCTTACAATAACACTATTATTATCCCCATTTTCAGACAAGGAATTGGAAGCCAAAAGTTAAAATCACTTGCCACAGTTCACACAGTTAACAAGTGTATAGTCAGATGTAAGCTTGATCTGAACCCAGGGTCTGAATAACTATGTAGATGCCACAGGTAGATTTAACCCCCAGATTGAAAGATCTCTGTCAGAGGGACAGGACCTATGGCTGAAGTTCTCATATTATAAGAGACATTGTACTTAACAGTGAAGCCTCCTTGGATCCGTCCCTCAACTTCTTTGGGTTTGCTAAACCAGAAGAGTCTCTCAACTGAGTCTCCTTGGCTACATATTCTATCCTTCCTGGAGGTTGCATTAACCTGCTTTATCTGCCTTAATTATTGCTTATCTCAGCACTAATTTAGTTCAACCTTAAGAATGCAGAAGTTTAAACAATTGAATTTTTTTTTTTTAATTACCATGGCAAAAACTATTTAAGCTAAAGGCTTAGCATTTCATACCTCTTAGTTTTAAAATATAACAATGATAAATTTCAGGTATCATTATTTCTATTCTTGACACATGTTCACATCTATTATTTCACCTTATTCTCATCACCATCTTGAGACAAGGCATACGAGGGATATCTTGCTTTAGTGACATACAAATAGCCTGGAAATAAATGTTAGGGAGACTTGATACCTGTTTTTAGCTATGTCAAGGATTGTCCGAGAAAAGAATTAAATAATTGGGTGCAGATCCAAAGAGCAGACCTGGGACTGGTATGGGAGAAGTTGTAGAGAAACTAATTTAGCTCAATAAAAGGAAAGGTTGAAATAATTTCAATATAGAATGGGCTGCCTAGACACTTTCCAGCAGAAAGCTCACTCTCTTGGGAGGTGGGAAGGTCAGGCGAGACAAGCATTGTGAGGTGCCCCAAATGTATGTCCATAATCTATGAATTGGGAACATAAATGTTTTATGATATTTTTCTAACTGTTGGATACAAAGGCTAGATAGTTGATGTTCTCTGCCATAACCCAGTGCTCGTTTCATTGGTTATCTTTTAAACCCATGCCTGCTCTCCCCAGGGAGAAATAACTGAATCACAAAACATGGACTTTTCCTTCATTTTTATTCCTACCAAGTCAGAAAATTTAGTTGAGTTTTTGTCTATAGATCGTACTCAGTTGATGATCCTCTTCTATGATAACAGCATATGCATAGACAGGAGGTGATTTGAATATGCCTTTTCAAAGTGCATAGACCACTTTGATAGACTATTTCCTCCTCTTTTTCACTAGCCTTTCGCTCTCATTGACTAAAAGTTATTTACATAGAATGCACTGCTTCCCCAAGCATAAAACTAAAAGAATGCTGGGTCACAGTATGGATTTACCATTGAAAATCTTACGCTGCACAGATCAATGGCAAAACTAAGTGGTATCACGACGACACAAAAGAAGCTTTATAAAGCTGTCATGTGCCAGAACGCCATAAACGCCCTGCTGTCATAATCAGGAGTTGAGATTTAATCAAAGTGATAATGTATGAGACCCCTTCTATGGTCTTGAAGATTCCTGGAATTTACTTCAGTTATTAAAGCAAAATAAATGTTATAGACCATAAATGTAACATTTAGAATAGGAATGTTAAAGAAGACTACATGCAAATGCAGGGCCAGCAACTCCTGGGAGAGATTATAGAAATGAGTAAAAAAAAAGCCATTCGTGCTAGAACACTGCTTTCTATAATACCATAATATATAAAGAAGTTATCTCACATAGCAACAACAATTTTGACAGTGGAGTTAGACAAGAAATGCATTTTTCTATAAACTGCTCAAAAAGAAGTTTTACAGAGTGATCACATATTGGGTTCTTTCATGCATTCATAAAAAGTAAAATGCTTACATAAATAAATACAATATGAGTGTTCTTTCCAAAAACTGTGAGTCTCTTGAGCCTCTATTTCCTAGTCTAGGTATGTTTAAACATCAAACTTAATTTTGTTTCCTATTGACTGGAATAGAAAAAAAAAATTCTTTGCAAAAGCATACTCCAAAATACCCTAAGGCAACTAGCACATCAAAGAAAATTTCAAAGAAACACACACACACCAAATATACACAGGAGTTACAAATACCCATTTCCATAGATCCTATGTAGACTTCTAAAAGTTTGCATTATGAACAGAAAGAGAATAAGTTAATTTTTCCCAGATATTAACTCTAGAATGCATTTTCCTTACTTTTGCATGAAACATGAAAAAAGCCTGAACTCTGTTAGATCATTATTTTAACTTGATCACTTTTCAATCTAATTAGAATGTCTTATTAAATTTAGCATTCTGTTTACAGTATCAATTGTGCAGTATCAGTTCCTTTTGTCTCTCGTACTTAGCACTAGGTCAGGTTTCATAGGTGATTCTATATATGATCTCTGCTTATTAGAAGCCTAGAAGATCACATTACCCATCAAAGTTTATAGTATCAAAAGAATAGCATTAATTAATGTTAAAACAATTTACAATTGAATGCATAGTTAAATTTTTAGTTTAATATGACAAATTATCTTTTGATTTCTGAGAGAATTATTTAAAATCCCACTTCAATAATTTTTTGATTTTCTGCATTCTATAGCAATTGTACTTCCTCTTACTTCAAATTCAGCTTAAGTTAGATAGGTGGATATTTATTGAGTAAGATGCAGTTGAGGTTAATTTCTGGAAATAATGACCTTTTATTTGGCTCTAAGAGGTGAAGTTATTCAATGTTTATAATTTAATTTTAGATCACCATAGAAATGTATTATGCAGAAGAAAATTATGATTACTACTAGTTGCCCTTTGTATGATATCTAGCTAAAACATGCTATCTACCTCGTTTAGTTCATTTATCACTAGCTGGTATATTGTCAAATGAGAGACCTTGAGAAAGATGTGCTCTCACTGAAAACTTGGAATGCAAGTAAGAATGTTACATATGTAGTAAAAAAGAGAAAGAGAGAGATAATGGAAATAGTCTTTTATTCACTGTTAATGTCACACCAATACTCTTAGTATGGTCATCGTCATCATCATCATTAAGAAGTACTAAGTATCCATTTGCTCTTAATCCAATCTGCTATAATTGCTGGATCCCATGGATTCCATCTGATGTAATTGCTGGTGGACACCTTCCCAATTAGATGATACACACATTTCCTGCAAGGCAGCTGCAGGAAATAAACAAATGAAATATAAAGCTGTAGTGTATTAGTTCTTTCTGTACTGTTACAGCTAAATGTTTTTCAGCTCTTTCTTTCCAGAGCAATAGGAAGATTTGGGATTCTATTATTTCATCAATGATCTCAATACTAACCTGATTAAACCATATTTTTACTTTCTTGATTAAGAATTCACTACTTACCTAAAATAGAGATGCAATAATAGGCCTTATTTTTCAGGAGTAACTGACCACAATTTATTCTCGTTAGCAGTGAATGGAGAGAATATTAAAAATAATCTATCTGTACAATATGCTAGTTCAGTGTCTGGCAGAGTAGCAGCCCCAAAATGGCAACCATTATATAACATTTGATTTGAAATAACTTCTTCTCTTTAAGTACATCAACAGCTCCCAGATAGATGCCCTTATTTTCGATTCTAAGCCTTCTTGAAATTCATTTAACTTTATGTTGCTATTTATGATGCTGTTAAAAATATATTCCACGTGTATCTTTGTAAATCTTCTCTTTTGGTAATAGTTTCTGACAAATATTTATTTTAAAATCCAATATGGAAAATTATTTTTACATACATTTACATTCACATGATTGTACCAATGATTTAATATTTTTAATATCTTGAATTGGGTTTTAAAATTATAATTTTGACATTACACTATTTATTATAGCTGCTACCTGCTCCTATATGATCATACTCAGTCTAATAATGCATTCAACTATTTGGAGGCTTAAAAGACATAACGAAATTTTCATTTTTTTTCTATCTGAATGTCTTAATGTCATAAGCATAACAAATCCATTTTGTTGACTGACAATAGAAGTCTCAAAAATGTACTTTATGTAGAATACTTTAAAGACCCATAAAGCTACAACAGAAGATATATGTATGTCCCAACACTAATTTAAAAAATGAACAAAAATTATCCTTACCCTAATGGTCTTATACAGATTATTCTTTACACAGCAGCCAGACTGATCCTTTTAAGATCATTTTTTTTTCTGCTCCAAAACCTCCAATAATTTATCTTATTAGAATAAAATCTCAAGTCCTTTCCATGATCTGTGATACGTTATGTCATCTGGCTCTGAATTGCCACTCCAAATTTATTTTCTATCACTCAGTGCTCTCTTCATTCCACTCCAGCTGTTCTGGCATTTTTGAACTTGGGTGAATGTAACAAGTGGGCTCCCATCTCCAAGTGTTGTCATCTGATAGATACTGCACCCAATCCACTGTTCCTGTACCTGGATGGCTCTTTCACGTCTCTCAAGTACAAGGATGTAGCCTCTGACCAGAGGATAGTCTATTGAAAAGAGCAGCTAATAGTACTCCCTATCAATAACTCTTCTCACTGCACTTACCACTGCATACACACACACACTGGCAGGTGCACACACACACACTCACACATACACACACATACTCATCGTTATGGATATATTTGTTCATTATTTGTCCTTCCCCATGAAATGCAAGCTGTATAAGGGAATGGGATTTGTTTTGTTCATTTCTCTCTGTAGCTCTGAAAAAAAGGTGCCTAGCCTTATACATAATAGGTATCCATTACAATTTTGTGAAGGAAAAAAAAAAAAAAGAAAAGAAGAAGGCTGGAAGAAAAGAACAAATAAAAGAAAGAACTTGCTAGTAGCACTCATAATAAAACTTAAAATATTTTCCAATCATTCTACTATATTTGCCTGAGGAAACATATTCAACAATCAAGACTCACCTCAGAAGAAATCTCCATACTCAGTATATATGGAAATATACTCCCTCTCTTTTACCCTATAGCATATTGAACCTCTAATGCTACCTTAGTCACTGAACACATTACCCTTTATCTCAAGCCTGTTCTCATACTGCATGGTCACATTTTTTTTTTCTTAAACCTCAACTCCATTGTTAATTGTTATGATTCAGTAAGTCTAATTTCTATTCATATTTTATAAAATCTTTTAGGTGGTAACTTTGTATACCACTTTAAATCTCATATGTATTACTTAAACTTTGTAAGGACTGTTGCACCAGGTAGTAAATTTCATAAATAACAAAAATACAGTGGTTGAAAATAACACTTCTGTGGTGGGGAAGAGAGCTTGAGATTGTTATTTAAAATGTCTCTTGAATACACATTGCCTGCAGGACACTTCCTTTCATACTGGGAATACAACGTGGAATAAGCCAATCAGATCTTGATCTTAAAAGAGTTGTTCTCTAATGAAGAAGCAAGATTGTAAACATTTAGACAACGATGAAAATGACAATGACACTCACGAATAAAGATTCCCGGGATGCCTGGGTGGCTCAGTTGGTTGGACGACTGCTTTCGGCTCAGGTCATGATACCAGAGTCCTGGCGCTCCCAGCATTGGGCGGGAGTCTGCTTTGGGGCTCCCAGCTCCAGGGGGAGTCTGCTTCTCCCTCTGACCTTCTCCTCACTCATGCTCTCTCTCACCTCCTCTCTCTCAAATAAATAAATAAAATATTTTAAAAAAATAAAATAAAAAAAATAAAGTTTCCCAACCTTCCTGTTAGTACATCATAACCATAACAGGTTGAACCTGAGAGAACGTTCCAGATTCTCCTTCCTAAATATCTCCAAGTGGATCTCAGAGAATCATTTTAGATAGAGGGGCACCTCTGTGCAGAGAGTAGCAGATATGAGAGGCTGTTTAATGTAAAAGGGCTAGAAAGAGCAGCTGCTTCTGAACCCTACTGTATAGTCCTTCCACAAGAGCCTATTTGTCTGTGTGGAAATACTGTAGTTTGGCATCAAAGGAAAAAATACCTAGAGAGGGATTCTGTCCCTTGCAACAAGATGATCCCTAGCTAAGGAGTATATAATCTCACCAGAGATAGCCATAATTTTAAAATGCATTAACTTGGGGCGCCTGGGTGGCTCAGTGTGTTAAGCCGCTGCCTTCAGCTCAGGTCATGATCTCAGCGTCCTGGGATCGAGTCCCGCATCGGGCTCTCTGCTCAGCAGGGAGCCTGCTTGCCTCTCTCTCTCTCCCTCTCTCTCTGCCTGCCTCTCTGTCTACTTGTGATCTCTCTCTGTCAAATAAATAAATAAAATCTTTAAAAAAAAAAAAATAAAATAAAATGCATTAACTAAAATTTCATAGTCTGCATTTGTCATTTAAAAATATAAAACCATTGGGGTGGCTCAGTCGTTAAGCGTCTGCCTTCGGCTCAGGTCATGGTCTCAGGGTCCTGGGATCGAGCCCCACATCCAGCTTTTTTCTCGCGGGCATCCTGCTTCCTCTTCTCTCTCTGCCTGCTGCTCTGCCTACTTGTGATCTCTGTCTGTCAAATAAATAAATAAAATCTTTAAAAAAAATAAAAATAATAATATAAAACCGTTAGGGCACCTAAGTTGCTCAGTCGGTTAGGTGTCGACTCCTGATTTCAGTTCAGGTCATGATCTCAGGATCCTGGGATGGAGCCCTGTGTCAGGCTTGAGGCTTAGTGGAGTCTGCTTCTCCCTCTCTCTCTCTGCCTCTGCCCCTTCCAAGTGTCCTGTATCTCCCTTTCTCTCTCAAATAAATATATAAGTAAATAAATCTTTTAAATAAAGAAATTTTTAAAAAATATAAAATCTTTTAATGAAAATAATAATTTTCTGTATCACTTTTATAATGCTGTAATCTATGGCAAATCATAATTTATTAAACATATAATTATTTGATATTTTTTACTATTAAAATAATTTAAAAATGTCTTCTGCTGCTGGAGATGAAGAAAGTAACAACATAATGTCATTTCCATTTAACAACAAGGACAACTGGGTAATTCATAAAAGTAAAGGTTTTCTTAATTAATCAGACAGGTGAGACTACAAAAATGTTTACAAAATAGAAAATGACAAGCCTCATCCTGGGAGAAAAAAGATTTATGGTGGATTCCATTTCTAATGGAGAAATAAGAGTGTAAGGAAGCAACTGTTGGCAGAGGTAAGAAGAAACTGGCTAAACTCTTCCTATGCATTTTAGAGACCAAGCACTGGCTCGTAAATTGGTTTCAAAAACTGAGGAGCCACAGCCACCAAGAGATTCTGCAATCATTCACTCACTTACCCATAGATTATCACTGGATATTCACATGCCATTTTTGGAGCTGAGAGAAATAGGTGAGAGAAAAGGTCCCTGGGGTACAGGGAAGCAAAGCAAAGGAAGGTGGAAGACAGAATAGGAGAAATGAAAGAAAACCTTTGAACCAATTCAGAATTCACTGTTGTTGCCTAATACCTATTAAGAGAGGGATGGGGACCTCAGATAAACTCTCCACAGATGCTGTAAAGCTTTACTGTACATATTGCCAAAGCCTTGTAAGGCTGGATGTGGGAGAAAGCAGAGCAGAGATACGGTGCCTGTGTGATGGAGAACCAGGAACAATATACTATGAGCACAGAGAAATCCCCAGTAAACTGACCAAACAGACCTGGAAACCTAGGCTGTAAATTTAAAACAAAACAAAACAAAAACCTCCAACAGTTTGGAAGGTTGATGGCTGGAATATAAGGCATGAAGGGATTCTTGGCGTCTTCCTGGTGCTTCAATACCAGCCAAAGGTAAGGTCTTAATCATGTAGTCAAATCATTGAAGTCAGTATTGAACTGAATCTAACCGAAGTAACAAAAGAACCAACGCTCTCAACGGCGGATGAGATTGTCTCAATGGTTAATGCTTACATATGGAGCAGGCACTTTCATTTTTTTTAAAGATTTTATTTATTTATTTGAAAGAGAGAGAGGGAGCATGAGAGGAGAGAAAGTCCGAAGGAGAAGCAGACTTCCTGTGGAGCTGGCAGCCTGATGCAGGACTTGATTCTGGGTCTCCAGGACCATGACCTGAACTGAAGGTAGTTGCTTAACCAACTGAGCCATCCAAGCACCCTGAGCAAAAGTTATTTTAGAATTAAGTTAATCACTACTATTCTTTTCCATAAGACATCTAGTGTACAATAAAAATAAATAAATAAATAGATAAAGCAATAAAATGTGATCAATTGTCCAAAATGAAATCAGGCCATTAAAGCAGACCTAGTGAGGGCCCAAATATTGAATTATCTGGTAGAGACTTCAAATTAACTGTGATGAATATTTTAAAGGGCCTAGAAAAAGGTAGGAAATATATTTTAACTTATGGAAAATTTTGTTAAAGAAGTGGAGATTGTAAAAAAGAACTAAACATAAATGTTAGAATAAAAATATGAAAAAATCTGATATCAACTTGAAGAAAATAGATCAAAAGAAATTCTCAATACACAGCAAAATTTAAAAAAATAAAAGAAATAAAGAAGAAAATAGATTGAAAATGTTGAAATAGGGACAAGAAGTGAGCATATACTGCTGGAAAAGTAGAACCAATAGACTTGCTGGATGTAGAGCTGCCACAAACCTTGAATTTGTTTAAAAAAAAAAAAGCATTATCTGCGAAGTGCAGTAAAGTGAGGTATGCCTAGATCTTGCTGAATATCCATGTATACTTGAAAAGAATGTGTAGACTGTAGTTTTTTGGCATTATATCATACAAATGTTACATATAGTTGGTTGATAGTGTAGTTTAAATATCTCTGGCTTTCTTGGTATTTTTAATCTAGTTTTTCTATTATTTAAAATGCAGTGTTTAAGCCTCTAAATATGACTGGGATTTTTCAATGTCTTCCTTGAAACTTATAAATTTTTACTTCATAGGTTTTGATTTTTGTTATTAATTATATATAGTTATAATCTTGTATGTATTCCTCATGAATTGACCCTTTTATCATTATGAAAGAGCTGTTTCTGGTAATAATCTTTGCTTTGAGTTCTACTTTTTCTGATATCAATACAGCAGCAGCTTTCTTATGCTGAGTGTTTAAGTGCTATGTTTTCCAGCTTTTACTTTAAACTTGTCTTTTTATGTTGTGCTCCTGCATGTAATGAGTCTTCCCTACCTCAACCCACAGATGCTAAGAATTATTTTATTTTGTTATACTTTTTGATTTTCATTAACATTTTTAACAATAAGTTATTTTTAAATTAAGGTACATACATTGTGGGTTTTTTAGACATAATGCTATTGTACACTTAAACAAAACATAAACATAGTCTAAACATAACTTTTATATGCACTGAGAATCCAAACAAATCATTCGGTTTGCTTTATTGCAATATCTGCTTTATTGCAGTGGTCCGGAACTGAACCCACAATATCTCCCAGGTATGCCTGTAGATAATATTCAGTGACATAGAGCAATTCTCACTAACTTTTAAAGATTTAAAATCATTACAAAGCATATTTTTTCTGACCACAACTGAATTACATGCAAAAATAATAATGGTGATATAGCCAAAAATCCCAAACATTTGGAAATTAAAAAATGCACTGCTAAAAAATATGTCAGAAAAGGAGTCACAGTTGAAATTAGAAAATATGCCTAATTGATAAATACAGCATATTAAATTTATAAGATGTCTATGTAGTAATCCATAAGAGAACCTTATAGAATTCAGTTACTGTATGATGAGGAAACAAAGGCACATAATCAAGTATTTATGGTTCTACTAACAAATTTTAGGAAAAAGAAAACAAATTTAAAAAAAAGGAGACAATGGATAATATTATAAGTAGAATTCAATGTAATAGAATGCAGACAAGTAAAATCAAAAAAGAAAAAAGAATGATTCTTGGAAAAGATAATGATAACCATTAATAATAGTAATTTAAGAAAAATAAGGGAGAAAAAAACTGATGTCTAGTATCAGGAATGAAAGAATCCTATCACTATTAGGTTGTACACATACATACATACATATGAGTGTATGGAAATATTGTGAACAGGGAATATGAGCAACTTTATGCCAATAAATCTGACAGTTTGGGTGAAGTTTACAAATTCCTTGGAAACATAGCCTTCTAACATTGGCAAAAGACTACGTGGGAAACCTAGAGAACTCTGTATCTGTCAAAGGTATTCGTGTCTAACCACTAACCTCCCTAACAAGAAAACACTGGTGCCAAAGGCTTTCCTCATGAATTATATCAAACACTTAGGAAAAATTCATTTTAAAAACTGCCACAAAATCTTTCAGAACACAGAAGATAAGTGATCATTTATGAGGAAGCATAACCCTTATAGATCTCACATCAAAAATAGAAAAGGATGTTACAAGAAAATAAAATTAAGAATATATAGACATATATATGTCTATATATAGAATATATAGACACAAGAATATATAGACATAAAAATTCTTAACAAAAAATTAGCAAGTGGAATCCAGAAACAGCAGATTAATGTCATGAGCAAGTGTATTTTCTCCCAGGAAGGAAAGCTTGGTTTAACATTCAAAAACAAATTAACATATTTCATCACATTATCGAAGTAAAAGATAAAAAATTTATGATGGTAATAGATGCAGAAAAAGCACTTGGATAACAGCAAAACACATTTATGATTACAAAAACCTCTGTCTGATAAAAGCTATCTATGAAAACTATAGCTAATACCACACTTTCCCTCCAACTGTGGGAACAAGGTAAAGATGTCCATTCTCACTATTTTCATTTCACTTTGTACTATGGGCCCAGCTAAAACAGGAAAGCTAGAAGAATTTAAAAGATATAAGTATTCGCAAGAAAGAAGAAAATCTCTGTTCAAGTTTCCATGGTTATTTAAGTAGAATAATAAGGCATCTATGGGAAAATATTTGAAACTTTAAGTAAATTTAACAAAGAAATCAAATTATAGAATTGCTCAATATTATTAGCAAATAGTTTTGTTTCTTTTTTTTTTTTAAGATTTTATGTATTTATTTGACAGAGAGAAATCACAAGTAGATGGAGAGGCAGGCAGAGAGAGAGAGGGAAGCAGGCTCCCTGCTGAGCAGAGAGCCCAACGCGGGACTCGATCCCAGGACCCTGAGATCATGACCTGAGCCGAAGGCAGCGGCTTAACCCACTGAGCCACCCAGGCGCCCAGCAAATAGTTTTAAAAAAATTTTATTTTAAAATATTTATAAAACCATCCGAGCATATAAACTATTGAGAGCTACATATAACAAATAATATACAAAAACTTTACTCTGAAAATTACTAGGAAAATATCTGAAAGAAATTAAAGGCCTAATAAATAGAAAGATATGCCCTTTATATTTTAAAAGATTCACTATTGTTATGGTGCCTGTTTTTTTCAAAGTGATATGTAGATTTAATATAACCCCAGTGAAAATCTAGCAGACATTTTTGTGGAAATTGACAAGTTCTTTTGTATAATTTATTTGGAAATGCAAAAAAACCTGAAATACCTTAAGCAATCTTACAAAGAAAAACTAAGATGGAAGACTTAAAATATTTGGTTTAAGAAATTACTATGAAGTCACTGTAATAAAGGTAGTATTTATTTATTTATTTACTTTTACCTGAAGTATAGTTGCCATATGATGTTTTATTAGTTTCAGGTGTAGAACAAAGTGATTCAACAGTTCTATGCTTTATTCAATGCTCACCACAGTAAGTGTCGTCACCATCTGTCACCACACAAAGTTATTACAATATCTTTTTACTGTATTCCCTATGCTGTACTTTTCATTTCTGTGACTTATTTATAGCTAGAAGTTTATACCTCTCAATCCCCAAAATAGTTTTGATAAAAGGATGGATAAATACATCTTTAAAACATAATAGAGATTCTAGAAATAGACTGACATATATTCATCAAATAATTTTTACAGAGTATGCTATTGTCTTCACTTTATTTTATTTTTCTTTAAATTCAATTAATTAAAATATATTGTACTACTGGTTTCAGAGGTGGAGATCAATGATTCATCAGTCTTACAGAATATCCAGTGCTCATTACGTCACGTGCCCTCTTTAATGTTCATCACCCAGTTTCCCCATCTATCCACTCCTCTCCCTTCCAGCAACCCACAGTTTGTTTCCTATGATTGAGTCTCTTATGTTTGTCAAGAAATAATTTTTGAGAAAGAAGCCAAATCAATTTAAGGAAGAAAGGAAAAGAAAATCTTTAAAAAATTGTACTTAAATATATGCTAGCTGTATGGAAAAAAACTAAATCTCTACCTCACACTGTACATAAGTATTAATTTATATAGATGATAGAGCTAAATTTTAAAACTAATAGTCTAAGTAAAAAAGAAAAATATCCGAGAGTATCCTCACAAACTTTCAGTAGGCAAAGAACCTAAGCAAAATATAGGAAGGACTACAAATTATTTTTTTAAAAATGATAACTAGTAATGCAACAAAACTAAAAACTTCTGGGCATTATTAAGAAAATAAATAGGAAAATATTAAATAGAAAGGTTTTCACAACATTTTGATGTGATTTAAATATATAATATACAGAGAAATCCTACAATTCAATAGTGGAAAGACAAGTATCACCCCCTTCTTCAAAATATTTGACAAAAGACTTAAGGAAACATTTCACAAAGAAGACATATGAATGGATAATAAGCACATGAAAAAAAGTGCTCATCATTAGTCATCACAGAAATGCAAATTAAAACTGCAATGAGATACCACTACTAACCTACTAAAATAGCACAGTTTAAAGAGAATGGAAGCACCGAATGTTGGTGATGATATGGAACAATAGAACTCTCAGAAATTACTAATGGAGTGGAAAAAGGTATAGCCTGCCATTTACCGCAGGAATTCCACTCATAGATATTTACTCATGAGAAATAAAAATATATTCTCAATACGACATGCATATGACTGTGCATAGTAACTTTATTCATAAGGGCCACAAACTTAAAGCAACTTAAGTGTTTAGTAACAGGAAAATAAATATGCAATGTGTGGTATATTCACACAAAAGGATACAACTAACTATTGACACTCCCAGCATGGATGAATCTCAGAAACCTTATTTTTAGGTAAAGTAGGCAGACACAAAAAAACGTGTGTATACTGTGTGATTTCATTTACATGAAACTCTAGAACAGGCAAAACTTATCTGTGGTGATCTAAGTCAGAATAGTGATGTGGAAGTAGAGTTGGAGTTGACAAAGGGACACAATGTATGAGTTGTGTGGTTATATGTATTTGTCAAAATTCATTACACTGAGCACTTAAGGGCTTTACATTGTACTGTACTTAGACTATACTTTTCTTTAAAAATTATTTTAAAAATGCACATATGATTTGAACAGATATTTTACTAATGAAAACATGAATGGCAAATAAGTAAATGAAAAAAAGTAGTCAGAGGGCGCCTGGGTGGCTCAGTGGGTTAAGCCGCTGCCTTCGGCTCAGGTCATGATCTCAGGGTCCTGGGATCGAGTCCCACATCGGACTCTCTGCTCAGCGGGGAGCCTGTTTCCTCCTCTCTCTCTCTCTCTCTGCCTACTTGTGATCTCTCTCTGTCAAATAAATAAATAAAATCTTTAAAAAAAAAAAAAAAAAAAAAAAAAAAAAAAAAAAAAGTAGTCAGAGACATTAGCCATCAAGGAAACACAAAGACACAATGAGATACCACTGTCCATCTACTAAAATAACTAAATTTGTAGATAGACTCATAAATGTATGGACATAAATATGTATGTACACACACATATTCACACATATTTGTTAATTATGTATAAACATCCTTATTACTTCCCTACAAAAAATTAATTTAAAAAAAATGTTGGGTACATATTCAGGATTAATTTTGAATGACCAATTATTCCCCAGAAGTTTAGTATCTGTCTATACATAAATATATATTTCCATTGGAAGTAAATAAGAATTTTTTATTCATTGTATTCATCTTTCTTTATCCTAATAGTATTTTACTCTTGTTTGTTCACTTTTTAAAACTTTGCCAATTTGATATTTAATAGGACAAAAATAAATTTTGTTCATTTTTAAGTTAATGAATGACTTGAAATACTTTTTCATTTGTTTGTTGACCATAATATTTGTTATATTGCTATCAACTTGTGTTCTTGATAATTTTTCTTTAAAGATGCTCATCTTTTGTTTTCTTTTATGCAGTAACATTAAAAATATTAATCCATGGTCTCCAATAAATACCACACATAGTTTCCCATTTCTGTGTTTCATATTTCGATATTTTTGGCATTTATTCAAATTTATTACTCTTTTCCTTTATGGTTTCTCACTCAGTGTCAAGTTTATAAAGGCCTTCCTGGACCCCAAAATATATAAATATTATTCTTGTAGGTGTTATTATTGCTTTTTATGTGGTTTACACTTTTTATATTTATTTTTTATGAAGTCAGGAAATATACTCAGATCAGGAAAATATGTATCTAAAGATCATGTTGTATTTTATTGAATTCAGTTCTTTACATGCAACTCTTTACTTCAAGCAATAAAGTAGAGGCCACTTTTTGGCAACAGGCTTGAGCAATGGAAACCTGATGGAGATAAAAGGGCCCACAGCAGCCACCCAGCTGAATGCAAACAGGCTCATTGAAATAGTTACAGGCCCTTACTGACCAATTATAACCAGAGCCAGCTCCTAAGATTATCAGAAAGGGGAAAATTCCATAAGGCCCCATGCTCCTTCACTCTGCCCTCGCCCTCTAACTGTGGTCCCTCACCTCCTCCTCATGGTCTCTCCTTTGCGGTCCTACTTGCCATGTCCCTGTGGTGTATTCAGTAAACTCCTATTGCCTTTGTTCTACATCAGGTGACTTCTTTCACTGACAGCAGTCCTGATTTCCACAAGTTGAGTTGCCCCACATTTGAAGGTCCCCATCTGATCAGGAGAGGCACCATACTTGGTAGCCCTTACCAGGAGGCTTTCTGAGCACCCCTGCCCCTACATTTGGTGGACCCTGTGCAGGGAGACTTTGTCAGCCTTGGGCTTTCCCTGGATTCTCCATGAATTTCTTGGGACTATCCCTTGCTGGACTGAGTCTAGTATTCCTTGGGGAACCAACAAGTCCCAGCTGATATTACTCCTCCATGAGGATCTGAAGCCCTAGGGGGAACCCACCAGACCAGTTATGCCCTAAAGGGTGAGGGATTTTTCCGCTTTTGCCCTTTGGAGGGATCCTGCCTTCCTTCTTTCTCTTTGTAGTCCTTCTGCAGCCAAATCCTAGTACTCCTCAGAGCACTGAAGGTTTCTGGCCAGGGTGGCTCTCTGGTGTCATCTAAAGGTCTGAAGCCAGCCAGCCTGTCCTATGAGGGCAAATGACCCCTTTATTCTTCTCCCTCCTTCCATCTGCTGCTCACCCAGGGTCAATCTGCACACATTAGGGACTTGGCACCTTTTCATGATCTGGGTGGTTTTTAGTTACCTGGCTTCTTTTGGACCCCTCCCCTTTTTGCTTCATTCCCCCAGGTCTAGTTGCCATCTTGATCTATGGTCAAAATACATTCCAATAGATCTGAATGGTGAGTCCTGCCCCTCCCTTTCTGACACAGTTTGGACAACAGGTATCTGTCTCTCTGTGTTGCAGGAGACCCAACAGAAAGTGCCATTGCTATTTCCTGCAAGCTGCTCCTTGGTGGGATACTCCAGAAAAATCAGTAGCCTTCCTTTCTGAGGTCAGCAGGACTCCCTGACTGAAATCATAACCATTAGGTTGAACTCCATTCCCTTTGGCGGGATGCCCCTGTGAGAATCAGTGGCTGATCACTCCCACTATGGGACAAACACCCTCTATTCCTTTGGAGTCATAGTTGGGTTATTTTCTTAATAACTTAATATATTTGAACTCCAAGACCTCAGGGGGAAAAAAAATCTCATCTTTTTGATAACATTTTCTGGTCTTAGTACAAACTCCCACATTAAGAGGTATAACACTTCCATGGAACTCTTTTCTGTAATACTAGTTTCCAGTTTGACCTCTTTTGCCAGAACTCCAAATGAAGAGAGGTCTCATATGTCCAAGGCTTCAATCATTGTCCCAAAACCCCAAACTCTGCAAAAACTGTAGAATGTGTCTTTCTCAGTTTCATGGTCATCTGACCCTGTAGATAGCTGTTAAACCTGAAACTTTGACGTTTTGCTAAATTCAATAATAAATTGGATTGAATTCATTGGATATTTGTCTTTTCCAAATAAAATAAAATACTGAGGCATTGATTACTGAACATAAGTTCTTTGAATTCTTATTGCAGAGAAACTAAAGATACTTGGATCTGTTTGTGTCTTATTGGAAGACTGTACTATAAAAAATGTGCTTTCCTAAAAATTATGAAATATATTCATTAATTTGCCATCTAAAGAATTCTAGTATAACAGTTCACAATTGGTTACTACTTAATTTTCACTGGAGACTACGGTTTCTAAGAGTTAGAATTATGCTAAATGTAATTAAGACTGATAGAAATAAGGAAAACAATTCTGTATGTAGGAAAGCAAGGGATGTGTAATAAAGATATAAGGACTTTCAAACTCAACACCCAAAAAACAAATAATCAAGTCAAAAAATGGACAGAAGACAGGGACAGACACTTCTCCAAGGAAGACATACAAATGGCTAACAGACACATGAAAAAATGTTCAACATCATTAGCCATCAGGGAAATTCAAATGAAAACTGTATTGAGTTATCACTTTACACCAGTTAGAATGGCAAACATTGACAAGACAAGAAACCACAAATGTTGGAGAGGTTGCAGAGAAAGGGGAACCCTTTTAAATTGATGGGAACACAGGTTGGTACTGCCACTTTGGAAAACAGTGTGGGAGTTCCTCAAAGAGTTAGAAATGGAGCTACCCTATGACCCAGCAACTGCAATACTGGGTATTTACCCCAAAGATACAGATGTCATGAAAAGAAGGGTCATATGCACCCCAATATTCATAGTGGCACAGCCCATCATATCCAAACTAGAAGAAGCCAAAATGCCCTTCATAAGACAAATGGATAAAGAAGAGATGGTCCATATACACCATGGAATATTACTCCACTATCAGAAAGGATGAATACCCAACATTTGCATCAGCATGAATGGAACTGGAGGAGCTTATGCTAAGTGAAGTAAGTCAAACAGAGAAAGACAATTGTCATCTGGTTTCACTTATTTGTGGAACATTAGGAATAACATGGAAGACATTAAGAGAAGGAAGGGGGAAATGAAGTGGGGAAAATCAGAGGGGAAGACAAACCATGAAAGATGACAGACTCCAGGAATCAAAATGAGGGTTTTAGGGGGTGGGGGATGGGTGATACAGGTGATGGGTATTTAGGAGGGCAAGTATTGCAATGGAGCACTGGGTGTTATACATAAATCATGGAACACTACATCAAAAACTAATGATGTATTGTACGGTCACTAACATAACATAATAAAAATAATTAATAATTTTTTAAAAAGAAAGATATAAGTAATGGAAATATTTTGTTGAGGGAAAAGAAGATAGTTTTCCCCTAAAATTTAACTGGTTATTGGTGAGAAAAGACTTTGGACAAGATCCAAATGCAAAAGAAAGTTGTAAAAGTTTTGTGAATGGAAAACTTTGGAATGGAATTTTGAATGGTCAGGTAGGACTAAGGTTGAATGAATTGATTTTAAATACACTAGTATAATTGGAATTCTGCTTTCCTTCTGTTAAAAAAACTAAGCTTTCTCAGACTGTTGGCCCACTTCTGACAAGAAAATGTATGCAAAGGCTTTTCATTTTCTTTGCCCAGAAAACCAACTTTTTATGTTTATCTTTATCAGTTCTTTGAGATCCATAATTCTTTTCAGGTATGTTCTTTAAAACTTTCTAAGGTTCTTAACAAATTTCCCCAAGATTTAATGTGTCACAGAAATAACTGAATTTCTTTGTCACTTGCATTATAATGAACTTTCATTTCAGGTCTTTTTTTTAAAAAAAATCATTTATTTGAGAAAGAAAGAAAGCACGCATGGAGTGGGGTGGAGGGGCAGTGGGAGAGGGGGAAGTAGACTCCCTGCAGAGCCTAGTGGGGCTCCATCCCAAGACCCCAAGATCATGCCCTGAACCAAAGGCCAATGCTTAACCAACTGAGCCACCCCGGTGCCCATCTCATATCAGATCTTTAACTATTTCCATTTTTAATTTCTTTTGTCATTTGTACTTATTCTTCTGATGGTCTTGCAAAATGAATTTTGACCTCAAGGAATTCATGTAAAGGACCTTTTTTTTTTTTTTTTTTTTTTTTTTTTTACAAATACAGGTGGTTTTTGTTGTTTTTTGTTTGTTTGTTTTGACAAATACTGTTTTTTGGGGTTTTTGTTGTTGTTGTTGTTGTTTGTTTTCAAATTTGATATCTTTAAGATCACTACACCGAACTGGGTAAGAATTTCCAGAACTAAGGAGAAAAGGTGTGTCAAACAGAATAAGAATTAGTAACATGAGACTAAATGAAATGAGGAAGATTATTATAGTTTTTGTGACTCTTGTTTGAAACATTGCTGGTTCTCTAATGTTTGCTCTTCCAGGTTAAGGAAACTTTCTCTTAAGATACACATGACAGGGGGAGGAGTCAAGATGGCAGAGGAGTAGCAGGCTGAGACTACTTCAGCGAGCAGGAGATCAGCTAGATAGCTTATCTAAAGATTGTAAACACCTATAAATCCAATGAGAGATCAAAGAGAAGAAGAACAGCAATTCTAGAAACAGAAAATCAGCCACTTTCTGAAAGGTAGGACTGGCAGAGAAGGGAATCCAAAGCGACGGGAAGATAGACCGCAGGGGGAGGGGCCGGCTCCCGGCAAGCGGCAAAGCAATAAAGCACAAAATCAGGACTTTTAAAAATCTGTTCCGCTGAGGGACATGACTCCAGAGGCTAAACTGGGGTGAAGCCCACGCGGGGTCAGCGTGGCCTCAGGTCCCGCAGGGTCACAGAAGGATCGGGGGTGTCTGAGTGTCACAGAACTTGCAGGTATTAAAATGGGGAAGCCGGCTACAGAGACAGAGCCGAGGAGTGAGCTCTCAGCTAGGGGTTACCTTGAACCGGTCGCAGGCTCGGTGAACTCAGAGCGCGGCCGGAGACCAGGGAAACAGGAGTAATTGGGCACTGTTCTCTGAGGACGCACTCTCAGCTCCTCCGGGCCAGAGACTGGGAGGCCATTATTTTCATTCCCATCCTCCAGAACTCTACGGAAAGTGCTCAGGGAACAAAAGCTCCCGAAAGCAAACCTGAGCAGATTACTCAGCCCGGCCCCGGGTAAGGGCGGTGCAATTCCGCCTGGAGCTAAGACACTTGAGAATCACTATGACAGGCCCCTCCCCCAGAATATCAACAAGAAATCCAGCCGGGACCAAGTTCACCTACCAAAGAGTGCAGTTTCAATACCAAGGAGAGCAGCGGAATTCCAGAGGAGGAGAAAGCAAAGCACGATACTCTTGGCTTTCTCCCCATGATTCTTTAGTCTTGCAGTTAATTTAATTTTTTCTTCTTTTTCAAAACTTTTCTCTTATTCTGCTAAATTTTTTTTAACTTTTACCCTT